>NC_092229.1:7832494-8017494 GCF_036320965.1 Panulirus ornatus
TGAACGCCCTCCACTTTGAGAGGTATGCAGAGAGGGATTGTATATTTCCTCCCTCACCGAGAGATGAACCTGGCATACCGGAGCGAGACACGAGCCTCTCTTGCTTGAGCAAGAGTCAATTGCCTTCCACTTAGGCAAAGGACGAACACCCGCTTCTGAAGAATGGTGTTAATATCTGTAGCCTCTCTCCTTCACCGTCAGACGAACGCTCTTCCTTGTGCATGCCAACCGATTCAGCTCCGACAGACTCCCTCCACTTGAGCAAGAGATTAATACCTTTCCTTACAGCTGAAGATCCGAGTTATCCACTTGAGTAATAGTCAAACGCTCTCCACTTGTGATAAACAGGAGCGTTCTCCACTTGAGTACCAGTAAGACACCTACCACTTGAGGACGAGATAAAGGTAGTCCACTCGAGAGACAGACAAGACGTCTCTTTCAGCAGGAGACAAAGTACCTCCGCTTGAACAAGAGGCTAAGAGACTAGACCCTTCCCATTAATCAAAGTATGTAGACTGCCCCCATCAGGCAAGAGCCGTAAGCCTTCCACGTCAGCAGAAGAACAGCCTTCAACGGAACGAAGGATGAATGTCCTCCAACTAAGCAGAAGACGAACACCCTCAAGGACACAGACTCCACATCCTTGAGCATTAGATTACATGCCACACTTGACCAAGAGATGAATACCTAATGTCTCAGATGGAGACAAATGCCTCCATCTGAGTAAGACGAACGCTTCCTCCGGGCCAAATGAGACAGAAGTCACCACCTGAGTCAAGAAAGCAATACGTTACCTTGAGCAAGACAAACACCCACCCCCATCAGGAAGGCACGGTCGCCCTTCACTAGAACAAGAGACAATCGTCATCCCCTTTAGGGCTAGAGACAAATGCCCTCGAGTACAGCAAGAGAGGATCGACCTCCCCTTTGGTAAGAAACTAGTGGTTTCGACACGTAAAGGAAACGAATGTCATTCTACTCCAGCTGGGAATGACAGGCTTCCACTTGAGAAGCAAGTCATGAACCATTCATTCCACTGGAGCAAGAGACAAACGCTACTCCACTGAAGCAAGAGACACTAACATCCCCACTTGAACGAGAAGCAAACATCATCCATTTCATAAAGAGATGAGCATTCACCGCTTGATCAGGAGTCGACCATACATCACTTGAACGAGATTACACAATAAGAATGGACAGAAATAAAATACAAGCGCTGCAGTACTCATGTAAGGTGTTAAAACACATATCACTGATCTGCTACTGCATTAAATGTGCCCGAACACTTGTCACACATAGACTCAGAACAGAGATAGTATTCTACACAGTAGAACCGAGTAGTTCTAGACGCTGCGTCATCACACACATTAAGGGATTAAATCCTACATCATACACACTCAGTGTTACAGCAGTTATAATGTACAGACACTGAGAGAAAATGCTCAGGTCCACAGAATTCATATGCCACAGTGACATACAAAGGAATATAAATAGCAAGAGACCATTGGGTCATTTCGAGGCGGTTTGCGACAGTGGAAGATATCAGAAACTCACAGTATAATGTGGTAAAAATTAGAATGTGTACAGGTTGCAAGGTATACAGATAATTCAAATGGAATAACCTGCAAATTGTTATTGTGACTATGGAGGTGCAAATAATGTCAGCCATGGGCTTGAAGCGAAGTATTTATTAGGTCTGTTCTTAAACGTATCTACAGCACTGCTTTCAACCACTCTAATTGACAAGTCATTCCCCACGTTAACAATCCTGCTCATTCGAGGTAAAACGTGTGCACACGAGTTTGTATCCATTACATCGAGTAAAATCAGACGAATCAGGTCATCAGTAACTTGATAGATCAGGATTATCAAAGCCTTTCGATAATTTTGAATACTTGCATTAGATCCCCTCTCTCAACCTTCTCTTTTCCAAGCTAAATAGATTCAAGTCGTTTAATCTGCTCTTGCAGGATCTGTTTGTCAGTCCAAGATTCATCTTGGCAGCTCGACGCTGTACTCTCTCTCTCTCTCTCCATTCTGTCTATGTCTGTTTTCAAGCAGTGTAACCAAAGCTGAAAACCAATTCAAGAAGTGGACGAACCAATGAATTGCGAAGAGCAAAGGTGGTTTCCCTGGACTTAAATAACTGATACTGCAGTACACCAACATAATGAGCTGTGACACCAAGACATAAATGTAATACTAGAACAAAGCAAATTGTCAGTAGACGAAGACACGCACAAGAGCTAACAACAGACAATGCTAAGACGCAAGCGCACACAGACATAAGGAGCGATGGTAGAGAAATACGGCGCTGGTGCACGGACAAAATTAATGGCACCAGAGAATACATGGATAATGAAAACCACTAAGAGAACTGGGGCAAAAACCCTAGGGCCCTGGGCCTGTGGTGAGGACCCGGACGAAGGGGAAGATCTTGGGCCTTTGGTGAGGACCAGGACGAGGAGGGAGATCTCGGGCCTATGGTGAGGACCCGGACGACGGGGAAGATCTTGGGCCTTTGGTGAGGACCCGGACGAAGGAGATCTCTCGGGCCTTTGGTGAGGACCCGGACAAAGGGGAGATATCGGGCCTTTGGTAAGAACCAGGACGAGGAGGGAGATCTCGGGGCTTTGGTGAGGACCGGGACGAGGAGGGAGATCTTGGGGCTTTGGTGAAGACCAGGACGAGGAGGGAGATCTCGGGGCTTTGGTGAGGACCAGGACGAAGAGGGAGATCTCGGGGCTTTGGTGAGGACCAGGACGAGGAGGGAGATCTTGGGGCTTTGGTAAGGACAAGGACGAAAAGGGAGATGCAATTGGAAATTATTGATCAAGTGTCCACACAACAGAAACTATAAATCGTCAAAAAAATATCTTTTTTGGTGTCTTTCAATTGCACCATCTAGCCTCCTTTCTCCACGGCGGCCCTTGGGGAACATGATAATATGCCAACCCTTCAGCGGGGCCTACGTCACCTCTAGGCGCCCCTGGAAATAACAGTGATAGTGAACAAGGCCAGATAAAGGGGCAAACAGCCCACGGATATACAACGCTGGGACGTACAGACAAACGTCAAATGCTACAGCATGATGGAAGAATATAGTACCATTGTATTATGTAAACATAACACGACTAACGTACAGAGGTATAAAGATATTGGAGCTAGAGCAGAGAGAGAGAGAGAGAGAGAGAGAGAGAGAGAGAGAGAGAGAGAGAGAGAGAGAGAGAGAGAGAGAGAGAGAGAGAGAGAGAGAACAGAGAGATATGTGGGATTCAGTGCACACTGACGGAGATAAGGGAGCTTGTGCACACAGACAGAGATAAGGGAGCTAGGGCACACAGACAGAGAAACTAGTGCACAGAAACAGAGATAAGTCAACAGAGGCAGAGATAAGATGACTAGTGCTCACAGACAGATATAAGTGAACTCGTGTACACAGAGGGAGATGGAGGGAACAGTGCTCACAGAGATAATGCAACGAGTGTACACAGAAAAAAGATTACGAAACCAGTGCAGAGTAGGAGAGAGAGAGAGAGAGAGAGAGAGAGAGAGAGAGAGAGAGAGAGAGAGAGAGAGAGAGAGAGAGAGAGAGGGAGAGAAAGAGACGGTGGATAAAGGAGGAGGGGAGGCTAGAGGAGACAAGTAGCCAGATGATCCCCCCACACCACCACAAACCCCACCCACCTCTTCCCCTCCCCATTCCACTCCCTCCCCAGCGGCGGGGGTCGCCAGGAGCGTGTGTCACCCCCATCGGTTTACGAGGCAGTAAAAGACGTCGCTGAGGACCTCTCCTCCTCCTCCTCCTCCTCCTCCGGCCTCCAGCGGCGGGCTGGTCGTGGCTCTCCTCTCGGCCCTAGGAGGGCTGTGGTCGTGGGTCATTTCACGGAGGCAACGGAGGTACGGGGTCGTATAAACATACCCAGCAGACCACTCACTTCCGAGGAGGAGGAGGAGGAGGAGGAGGAGGAGGAGGAGGAGGAGGAGGAGGAGGAGGAGGTGGAGGAGGAGGTGGAAGAGATGGTGCCACCTCCTCCCCTCCCTGCTCGATATATCAAACCCGAAAGCATATGGCCTCAACACGCGCAACTAGCGATTTCGACGCAGCACTCGCTAGTGATCCAAATTTCAAACTCGAGACTCCAAACCACACCCTCCTCTCCCTCCCACCTCTCTATCTTCCTTCTTGAGAGGTGATCTTTTCCTGGGTAGCTTCTCTCTCTCCCGATGATGCCACACCGTCCGAGATGGTATGGGTGGAGATAAGCACTTAATTACGTGCTAGAGGCAGCTATAGGAGCGGCCGGGACCTCAGATTGCAACACGGTCTCTCTCTCTCTCTCTCTCTCTCTCTCTCTCTCTCTCTCTCTCTCTCTCTCTCTCTCTCTCTCTCCTCCGTGTCGTGAGCATTATATCCTGTCCTTGTTGCGCGTCTTGACACCCAGGACCGGCGGGGGAGAGGAGGAGGAGGGGAGGTGGGTGTGGAAACGCGCATGAGCAGCGGGGTTTCGCGCGCTTTTCTGGCGTTTGTGGCTCTGGCCTGCGGGATACCTCTCCCCCCCTAGTGCGCATGCGCCGCTCCGGGGCACAATATGGCCGACCCCCCGCCGCCATGCCACGGACTGGGCGAACTCACTCACTCTATCCTCCCTTATACGTTAATCTGATCCCGAGTCCTACACCATTACTTCTATCATTACTTCTTCCACAATGGCTTGGCGGAGGGAGGGGGAAAAAAAAATATAAGGGTACCATGATTTAAATTAAAGAGAAAAAAAAAAGGGGGGGTCATGCCCAACAAACAGAAGAGGTACGAATTCAAGGCGCGGAGAAAGAGACGAACCTTGAGGAACCCAGGGAGACTCGCGGCGGTGAAGGATAACGCCGGGACCAAGGCTAATAAAAGGGACATAAAATTACACCTACTGTTGTCTGACGAAAACTGTTCCTTGTTTACGTTCGAGAGGGGCCTGTTGGTCGGTCTCGGGAAGACCTTCGATATGATTTACCTCCCCTCAAGGCTCCCTGCGAAAATGTAGGATATGTTTAGGAGAAGAGGAGGAAGGAGGGAGGAGAGGAGAAGGAGGGACTATCATCAAGGTTTATAGGTCTTCCTGTCGGATAGCGTAGGACACTGCTGCTCTAATCTACAGCCAGTTAGGATACTAATGGCCGACCGGGACGGGTCTCCCTCTCTCTCTCTCTCTCTCTCTCTCTCTCTCTCTCTCTCTCTCTCTCTCTCTCTCTCTCTCTCTCTCTGGCCCTCGGCAGACACCCACGATGGATCAAATCTTCCGGCCGATCAAATATTCAAAAAATCGTAGACTTGAAATTATGGATGTTTAGTGGACACTCTGCTTACGACCGATACCGTCCCGCTGGAAAATTAAGATCCAATCAAACGACTATTAGCCCTCCCTCCTCCTCCTCCTCCTTGCCGGACTGGTGGCTTCAGGACCCCCGTTAACAGGGACAAGGAACCAGCCCCTCTGCGTCACCTGCAGGTCAAAGCCGTACGACCGCAGGGGATCGCGACCGCAGAGGGGGGGGGGCCCCCATGGCAGCCGGTGTCCTGGTGCGGCAACGCATTTTAATAGTCCTACATTATCCGGCTCATGACACTAAGAAAAACAACTTCGACAGGAACAAGGAAGAAAAAAACGAAGAAGAAAGAAGGAGAAGAAGGAGAAGAAGCAATACTTGCTGCTGGCTGAGGTAGCCTTGTGAGGAGGTGCTTGTCTCGAGCGGAGCCCGGTGACTTGTGCCATCGCTGGACCCCCTGCGCGGCCAGGCATCCCAGACTGACAGCCAGCTCACACCTCCGCCTTATGCCACCGTCTCGTCGTCTTTCGGACGCCGCTTCAGAACTTTCCGGTCGGAGGAGGAAGGGGAGAGAGAGAGAGAGAGAGAGAGAGAGAGAGAGAGAGAGAGAGAGAGAGAGAGAGAGAGAGAGAGAGAGAGAGGAGACTGCGGCTGTGATCGCCTTCAGGAGCGGGACGTCGCAGTGATGTCAACTCCGGCGTCTGATGCGTTACCTGGCGACACCTGGATCTGGTCACTAGTCACTGTTAGTCTGGTTCGAGAAATGCTGACGGCGAGACTACACCCGACGATCAGCTCAGAACGTCCACCTTACTACGACAATACACCCTTGAACATTTCTCATGTCTTCTTTCCTTTTCTTCTTTTATCTGTCCTTAAAATTCTATCCGAAGTCGTCACAGTGCTGCAGTTGGATCCTTTGTCGTCTGGGAGCCTCAGGGAGTTCCTTACAGGTGCTGGCAAGGACACCAATTGACGCCAGTGCACGGGAGGACCTGGGCGGCTCCATGATTGAAAACCGGGTAGGTAGCATCGTGGTCGGGCGGAGGGGAGAGCCCATGCCGCGACCCCCGGCGATCAGGAGCAGATACCAGCACCTTGGTTATTTATGCCCCGGACGCCATGCAGAGAGGCAGATTTTTACCCGGGTCTCCCTCCACTTCGTCCGTCCCAGCCAGAACCGTTCACGCCCGTGGGGTATTCCACCTTCGGAATCCTCGTCTGCTCTAACTACGATCGTTCCAACCACTAGCATCATTCCCTGCGTCGACTACGACCACGAGGGAATATCCTACCGTGTCCCAAAGCGACGGGAGACGAGTGAAAAGCGGGCGAGAAGGCCGCAGAGGGAAGACGCGACGGACGAAATGCAGAGAAACTGTTGGAGGGGGTCGGGCGAGACGGGCCGCAGCGAGGGGGCCGTGATAGAAGGGGCTGATCAGGCGGCTACACACACAAACATGAAATATTAGCACCTCCTCTACATGACAACACTACTGTGGGCTTATCGCTCCACCATCTTCCCATCCGCAGCTCCATAAATACCAAACAACCTCGATACATCGACCGCCTTTCTTCCCACCAGCGCCATCCGCTACGTCGAGATGGCTCAGGGTCTTGATGCCGCACCGAATGTGGATCGTAGCCAAGCACCGGAGGGTCCGGCCCACGGGCGTGGGTGCTGGGGGCACCACGGTGTCCGCGGCGTCGAGGGTCTCGCACTGTACGAGTCCATGATTTGTGCATGGCTGTCTGCAGCCTTGCCCCTCTGCCCGGCCATACACACCCGCCCCGCCACCGCCGCATGAATCACCTGTATTTATTGATGGCCGGATAATATCTTTACGGCCCCCCTAAATCATACGGATCCCAAGCCTGCCTTCAACCGATGTGTCGCGAATTCAACCGTAAGGTAGATTGGCTAAGCGAGGCCCCGCACCTCTCGTTTGTCACCTGAGTTCGCTTCCTGGGGCATATATATTCCGCCTCACACCTTAACCCAGACGACTACCAACAGTTCTATGGACACTTTGGGGATCTCCCTACCCGGCCACCCACGCAAGGAACCACGCCCATCACTGTGTGTCCACGCCCCACCTACGCGCTCACACACCGCACGCCAGCAACCACCCGCCCACACGCCCAACCAGACACAACTCACCATCATCAACATCTCCAACATCACATACCCAGCTCCAATCGCCTGCAACCAGCGACCACAATCAGAGGTCGAACGTCTAGGAGAAAATGGGAAGACTTTGTATATTCTGGGCTACCCACACGATCATAACCACTCATGTCCTCGAAGACACACACACACACACACACACACACACACACACACAGAAAACAATGATGGGACAACTAGGACGATACATGAAGCAGTAAACCACGCACGTATGTGGGATAGTAAATCATTGATAATGGAAGACTTCAGTTACGAAGGGAGTCACTTGGGGAAATTGAAAATTCTCATGGGGACAGAAAGTCTTGGGGACATAAGTTCTTGGAGTGTATATACGGGAAAAATTCTTCTACCATCGTGTCAAGAAACATACTAGGATCGAAGAGACTGATACACGAGGATCGAAGAGACTGATACACTAGGATCGAAGAGACTGATACACGAGGATCGAAGAGACTGATACACTAGGATCGAAGAGACTGATACACTAAGATTGAAGAGACTGATATACTAGGATCGAAGAGACTGATACACTAGGATCGAAGAGACTGATACACTAGGATCGAAGAGACTGATACACTAGGATTGAAGAGACTGATACACTAGGATCGAAGAGACTGATACACTAAGATTGAAGAGACTGATACACTAGGATCGAAGAGACTGATACACTAGGATCGAAGAGACTGATAAACGAGGATCGAAGAGACTGATACACGAGGATCGAAGAGACTGATACACTAAGATTGAAGAGACTGATATACTAGGATCGAAGAGACTGATACACTAGGATCGAAGAGACTGATACACTAGGATCGAAGAGACTGATACATTAGGATTGAAGAGACTGATACACTAGGATCGAAGAGACTGATACACTAAGATTGAAGAGACTGATACACTAGGATCGAAGAGACTGATACACTAGGATTGAAGAGACTGATACACTAGGATCGAAGAGACTGATCAACACTAGGATCGAAGAGACTGATACACTAGGATCGAAGAGACTGATACACTAGGATCGAAGAGACTGATACACTAGGATCAAAGAGACTGATACACTAGGATCGAAGAGACTGTGATACGTCATCTTAAATGGAGTTTCTCACCACACGAATCGGCACAGATACTAAGACTATTACATCCGATACACCAACTGGAAGAAGTGATCGTGTCATGCTAGAGTTCCATTATGCAATGACGTCGACAAGGAACCGGAGTTCAGTAGCTAAGAGTCAGGGTATTATGCTGAGGGGCTCTTTGGAATCTTTAAAAGAAATCGAAGCGCGAGTAACTTTAACCTCCAACACAGAGCGAAGGAGAAACAAAGAAAAAAAATGAGGGGCGGGTTTCGTTGAAAATGTCCAAAAAGCGAAGGAGTTCAGTGATTTGCTGTGACGAAGATACACTCGGATCCCCAAGCCAAAGGGCATCAGAAATGTACTCGGAGGACAGAGAAACAAATACAGCAGGATAAGAGAGGATGAACAAAGACATTTCGTAGAGATTAGTGTGGATAAGGCAAACTACAATTCAATACTTTTCCGTATATTCTTGTCAGGAACAAATAATTTTTCAAAAGAATAGTGTGGATAAGACAAAATCCAATACCTTTCCATATATTCGTTAGGGACAAAGAAGAATATTGTGGATAAGGTGAAATACAATACTTTTCCATATATTCGTCAGGAACAAAGAAGAATATTGTGGATAAGGTGAATTACAATTCAATATTTTTTCATATATTCGTCAGGAACAAAAACGAATATCATGGATAAGGTGAAATACAATACAATACTTTTCCATATATTCGTCAGGAACAAAGAAGAATATCGTGGATAAGGTGAAATACAATTTCCAAACCAATTCGCTGACATTTCGCAGATCTTCGAAGGAGGCCATAACGCGAACTTAAAAGAATCAACTCGACAGAAAAGATGTCAAGAAGTACCATTATATAATCAGAATATTGGACGAACGGGATAAAAGGATCTATGAGATAATGAACGTGGACGGCATATACTGTTCAATGGTGCAAATCCGGTGAGACGGATTGGGATTCAATAGCTTCAGGAAAGCATTGAGATATTCATAAAGGACTCAACACAGACTGCTAAAGGGTCTTGTCTAACATGAGGCTCATTTGTTCGGATGAAGTACCTTCATATGTGCCGAGGAAATGTGTAAATAATGCTTCACTGGAAGCCTGAAATGCTGTCCAAAAAAGGCAGGTGCAAGTATATAAAGCGCCAAGGGAATGAGAGATGGACAAATTTCGTATTTATCTTTAAGAAAGGAGACTGGGAAGTTGCGCTGTTTCTCTGGGATGTGTGGATGCGCTGGGAAAAAGATAGCCAGAAAGCAAATGTGTGACTTCTTGAAAAGGAGATTTGAGATGATTTGATCTTGTGGCATTTGTGTAGCGTACAGACTTAATGTTTATCCAGCGTTTCTTAGCATAAAAAGGATAAAGAATATTACTTAAGAGTCATTTAAAAAGAAATGCATATTTTGGCTTTTATTCTAAAGTTATCTAAAACCTATGAAATTTTTTGGTTTCCATTCAGAAATTCATAAGTCTCTCCTTATGGTCTCAAATGTCTCCATTACTATCGTTCATCCCATTACTATTACACAGCTCATTCTGGAGGAGAGACAGACCAAGGGAGAGGCTTCTCTAGGTTTGAATTTCTGGGGAATCTCGAGCGTATCTGCGAACACTAGACACACAAGAGGAACTTGCATGAATAGCATCATTCACCACAGGTGGATCATCAACCTTAAAACCTTGATTATCAAGGCAAGACACAGGTGTGGGTGGAGACATTCTACACCCTCCAAACTTCTTCATTTTTCCCCTGACTATCAAGGCAAGACATAGGTGTGGGTGGAGACATTCTACACCCTCCAAACTTCTCCATATTTTCCCCTGACTATCAAGGCAAGACATAGGTGTGGGTGGAGACATTCTACACCCTCCAAACTTCTTCATATTTTCCCCTGACTATCAAGGCAAGACATAGGTGTGGGTGGAGACATTCTACACCCTCCAAACTTCTTCATATTTTCCCCCTCCAAACGTTATCTTTTCTAGCTTGTTGCTGGAGGTGGTATCTTCCACATACCTCATCCTTCGGCCTTGGCTTCTTGGAAATCTTTATATCTTTCTTTGTGACCGATTTACTCACTGATGAATGAGTCCATCAACCAACGAGATCACAGCCGCCAGAACTCTCCCGCCAGAAGGTGTCGCTCTCTTGTGACACGTATCACAGGACTGGTTCCACAGCGAGACTGATGGGCGTGGTTTTTTTTGTTCTTGGGTTTTACGAATGTGGTCCTCGATTGCTTCTTTTTTTGTTCAAGTTAGCTGTGACGGCATGTGAAACGAAGGTCCTAATCGAGGCCATCTGAATTAACGGTATATATATATATATATATATATATATATATATATATATATATATATATATATTTTTTTTTTTTTTTTTTTTTTTTTTTTTTACTTTGTCGCTGTCTCCCGCGTTTGCGAGGTAGCGCAAGGAAACAGACGAAAGAAATGGCCCAACCCCCCCCCCATACACATGTATATACACACGTCCACACACGCAAATATACATACCTACACAGCTTTCCATGGTTTACCCCAGACGCTTCACATGCCTTGCTTCAATCCACTGACAGCACGTCAACCCCTGTATACCACATCGCTCCAATTCACTCTATTCCTTGCCCTCCTTTCACCCTCCTGCATGTTCAGGCCCCGATCACACAAAATCTTTTTCACTCCATCTTTCCACCTCCAATTTGGTCTCCCTCTTCTCCTCGTTCCCTCCACCTCCGACACATATATCCTCTTGGTCAATCTTTCCTCACTCATTCTCTCCATGTGCCCAAACCATTTCAAAACACCCTCTTCTGCTCTCTCAACCACGCTCTTTTTATTCCCACACATCTCTCTTACCCTTACGTTACTTACTCGATCAAACCACCTCACACCACACATTGTCCTCAAACATCTCATTTCCAGCACATCCATCCTCCTGCGCACAACTCTATCCATAGCCCACGCCTCGCAACCATACAACATTGTTGGAACCACTATTCCTTCAAACATACCCATTTTTGCTTTCCGAGATAATGTTCTCGACTTCCACACATTTTTCAAGGCTCCCAAAATTTTCGCCCCCTCCCCCACCCTATGATCCACTTCCGCTTCCATGGTTCCATCCGCTGACAGATCCACTCCCAGATATCTAAAACACTTCACTTCCTCCAGTTTTTCTCCATTCAAACTCACCTCCCAATTGACTTGACCCTCAACCCTACTGTACCTAATAACCTTGCTCTTATTCACATTTACTCTTAACTTTCTTCTTCCACACACTTTACCAAACTCAGTCACCAGCTTCTGCAGTTTCTCACATGAATCAGCCACCAGCGCTGTATCATCAGCGAACAACAACTGACTCACTTCCCAAGCTCTCTCATCCCCAACAGACTTCATACTTGCCCCTCTTTCCAGGACTCTTGCATTTACCTCCCTAACAACCCCATCCATAAACAAATTAAACAACCATGGAGACATCACACACCCCTGCCGCAAACCTACATTCACTGAGAACCAATCACTTTCCTCTCTTCCTACACGTACACATGCCTTACATCCTCGATAAAAACTTTTCACTGCTTCTAACAACTTGCCTCCCACACCATATATTCTTAATACCTTCCACAGAGCATCTCTATCAACTCTATCATATGCCTTCTCCAGATCCATAAATGCTACATACAAATCCATTTGCTTTTCTAAGTATTTCTCACATACATTCTTCAAAGCAAACACCTGATCCACACATCCTCTACCACTTCTGAAACCGCACTGCTCTTCCCCAATCTGATGCTCTGTACATGCCTTCACCCTCTCAATCAATACCCTCCCATATAGTTTACCAGGAATACTCAACAAACTTATACCTCTGTAATTTGAGCACTCACTCTTATCCCCTTTGCCTTTGTACAATGGCACTATGCACGCATTCCGCCAATCCTCAGGCACCTCACCATGAGTCATACATACATTAAATAACCTTACCAACCAGTCAACAATACAGTCACCCCCTTTTTTAATAAATTCCACTGCAATACCATCCAAACCTGCTGCCTTGCCGGCTTTCATCTTCCGCAAAGCTTTTACTACCTCTTCTCTGTTTACCAAATCATTTTCCCTAACCCTCTCACTTTGCACACCACCTCGACCAAAACACCCTATATCTGCCACTCTGTCATCAGACACATTCAACAAACCTTCAAAATACTCATTCCATCTCCTTCTCACATCACCACTACTTGTTATCACCTCCCCATTTACGCCCATCACTGAAGTTCCCATTTGCTCCCTTGTCTTACGCACCCTATTTACCTCCTTCCAGAACATCTTTTTATTCTCCCTAAAATTTACTGATAGTCTCTCACCCCAACTCTCATTTGCCCTTTTTTTCACCTCTTGCACCTTTCTCTTGACCTCCTGTCTCTTTCTTTTATACTTCTCCCACTCAATTGCATTTTTTCCCTGCAAAAATCGTCCAAATGCCTCTCTCTTCTCTTTCACTAATACTCTTACTTCTTCATCCCACCACTCACTACCCTTTCTAAACAGCCCACCTCCCACTCTTCTCATGCCACAAGCATCTTTTGCGCAATCCATCACTGATTCCCTAAATACATCCCATTCCTCCCCCACTCCCCTTACTTCCATTGTTCTCACCTTTTTCCATTCTGTACACAGTCTCTCCTGGTACTTCCCCACACAGGTCTCCTTCCCAAGCTCACTTACTCTCACCACCTTCTTCACCCCAACATTCACTCCTCTTTTCTGAAAACCCATACTAATCTTCACCTTAGCCTCCACAAGATAATGATCAGACATCCCTCCAGTTGCACCTCTCAGCACATTAACATCCAAAAGTCTCTCTTTCGCACGCCTGTCAATTAACACGTAATCCAATAACGCTCTCTGGCCATCTCTCCTGCTTACATAAGTATACTTATGTATATCTCGCTTTTTAAACCAGGTATTCCCAATCATCAGTCCTTTTTCAGCACATAAATCTACAAGCTCTTCACCATTTCCATTTACAACACTGAACACCCCATGCATACCAATTATTCCCTCAACTGCCACATTACTCACCTTTGCATTCAAATCACCCATCACTATAACCCGGTCTCGTGCATCAAAACCGCTAACACACTCATTCAGCTGCTCCCAAAACACTTGCCTCTCATGATCTTTCTTCTCATGCCCAGGTGCATATGCACCAATAATCACCCACCTCTCTCCATCAACTTTCAATTTTACCCATATTAATCGAGAATTTACTTTCTTACATTCTATCACATACTCCCACAACTCCTGTTTCAGGAGTATTGCTACTCCTTCCCTTGCTCTTGTCCTCTCACTAACCCCTGACTTCACTCCCCAGACATTTCCAAACCACTCTTCCCCTTTACCCTTGAGCTTCGTTTCACTCAGAGCCAAAACATCCAGGTTCCTTTCCTCAAACATACTACCTATCTCTCCTTTTTTCACATCTTGGTTACATCCACACACATTTAGGCACCCCACTCTGAGCCTTCGAGGAGGATGATCACTCCCCGCGTGACTCCTTCTTCTGTTTCCCATTTTAGAAAGTTATATATATATATATATATATATATATATATATATATATATATATATATATATATATATATATATATATATATATATATATATATATATATCCAACCCCTAAGGGTGGATGAATAGCTGAGTTGACTGTGGACCGACTGCCACAACCAGGACTCGAACCTATGCACTCGACCCTGGGCGAGCCCGTGAATGCGTCACGGTGAGGAACGTTCAGAGAACAATCACACGCTTCTTCAACCAGTCGTTAAAAGCTACAGTACAGTTGTATATCCATACCAAATCAGCCATCTGGGAGGGCCATTTGGAGCGGAATTTTCCGCATCACTCATCAGGATTGGAAAATGATCACCATTGCGAAGGTCTTAATCAAGTCGTTACTCATTAGGTGGAAACATGACCACTGGAACAGACTGAATGGTCAATACCAGAAAGCTCTTCTTTTTTCTCCCCAGTGTGTACACTGCGGTGAAACGGAGGTAACATCATCCAAAGATACTTGTGTCAAAGACTGACAACGAGTCTGGTGGACGTCTCTCTTATCAATGCCTCTGCCTACTAACGTCACCCAGCACAAGACGAAGAGGTTGGTAGGTTATTGATCGAGTCTTCAATATCAGCTGGCGTCAATGCTCCTTCCCGAACGAGGGGGCAAGTAACAGATAGTGAGTCTTTCCGACTCCAAAACTGACTCTTTAAGATGCTATCGCTGGTGATGTAGACCTCGGAGGAACTACGCTATGATTTGATGAACGTTCCTTCGGGCATGTCTAAAGGATTCTTCTTCCCCAAGAGCGCCTGAAGGACATTCCCAGGAAGGAGTACCCAAAGGGCTCCTATCCACCAGAAGAAACTGAATCATACCCCACCTCAAGGTGTCACCAGAATGATGCCTCCCTCCCGAAAAGGGTATTAGATGAAACACAAGATCCGCCACCACTGTGAGGGTAAGGAGGTTTAGGAGTTTTAATGGGCGATGCTTTAGGTTCCTTTTCCTTTAATGGGAAGGAAAAAGAATCTTGTGATAACTGAGCTGGTAATCCTCCAAGAGAGCTGAAGTTCTTTGGTACACCAGCTGAAGATCTCTTTGGGAAAATTCGATTTATATTCCTGCTCTCTTAAGACAAATCCTAATTGTATTTTTCTCTGCAAATTTCAACGCAATTTCAGTCGCTGACTTTGTGTCTATCTCCACAATTCCGGTGGTTGATTACTTCTATACATACGTGAGATGTCTTGAAGTATTCATCAGAAACTATACAGTTACTATGAATACTCTTGTACCTGTCCTCTGCATGCCCATGTAGTTGGCGTATACAACACTGAATTTTGGGATGGATCGTATCGTCTGACATCAATCGAGGTGTCTGTATTCACTCTGTTGCCATCAACGTACTTTGCAAGTCTTTTTACACTGATGATATATGGGTAGAATTGTTTGAGGCTTTCCTTGTCTTCATCCAGTAGTTGGTCAACGGGGAATAATCCCTTTTGACTGGAGGTATCTGGTGGGGGGGAGGGATTGACACCTTGGATTGAATCATCTTGACAGCTGTCATAGAGGATCAATCCTTCAGCTTGTTTCTTAGTTTTACCTTTGATCGTAACCGTCTCGCTAGTCACTTGTTTTACACTCTGCTTTCCAATCTCTCCACGTCTCTCCCGTCGAAGTTCTCCTCAAATATATTTCCCCGATGTCCTGGCGCCATTGTGAAAGTAATATAATTAGGCAAATTGCAGTCTTAGAAGAAGTCTCTGTTTATTACTTTTGCTTTCAGTGTCTCAGTAATTTCTAATACGCCTGCATATATTCCTTTATCAAGCGCCTTAAATTTATCAAAATTCTTAGCGCATTCCACCGCTGATGCTTCATCAAAGACAGTAATATAGTCATAGTTTAAGGCATTAATTTCAGAACGAGTTTGCATTCTTCCTGAACGTAATATTTCAACAATTTCGCCATTTCTCACGAGGATGCTGACACACACATACACACACACACACACACACACACACACACACACACACACACACACACAGCCAGGATCTCCCACCTCACCTTCATTTCCTCAAGTGTTCTTCTGTCATGAATTTCAAGTTCCAATTCGATGCCCAAGGTCGTCATGGGTCGCTCTCACATCGTTGCCAGGGAAGGTTATAATAGAGTTTCCTTGCATCGTCTTCCACTCACGGTTAGATTATAATAAATCCTTCAGAAACAATACAAAAAAAAGGAGAAAAGAAAAGCATCTTATGTTCTTCAAACCATAACATCATATCCACAAAAGTGACAAGTAAGACCGACTTTCCAAAGAATTAACACACACCCTACCCGGTGCAAACACACTGGTAGAGCTCCTCCATAAATCAACTGAGCAAAAGCGCCTGTTTGGATCAACAGCATCAAAAAGATAAGAAGAAAAAAAAGAAGCATCAGTCTTCACGGTAATCATGGCGGAAGGCGAACCGGATAGGGCGTCGGGAGTTGAATACTACTAAAGCTCTAGTTGCAACTTCCAGTGATTCTTTCCATCACTGGAAAAGGATCTAATCCTCTTCGGTTGATGCGACAGCACCCACAGCCTTACCAAGTGGCATCAGTGATGAGAGACGTCGAGAATGCGATTAACTTATTCCTCCAGACCAAAATTTTGACGGAGTGAGGAAACACTTTCGCTATTTTACGCCAAATTTCTCTTGCTTTTCGCTCATGGTCTGGACAAGGACGACAAACAAGTCTCTGGCGCACAGACCACGAGATCCCTTCGCCTCGAAAAGGTAGCAAAGAGATTGCCTGAGAGAGCGTGAGAGATAATGAGCAGTCGAGGGAAGGAGATAGTGTGTAGCAAACCTCTGAAAGCGTGAGAAACTGAGCTCTCTCTTAGACAAAGGAGAGGGAAGGACACTGTGTGTATATGGACTGCCTGAAGAACATTTGACACTACTACCACACAGAAGGCTGACACAGTTGGGATCGTCACACAGAAATAAAGAGGCGAACCCTTCCATTGGTATATGGAAAAGTACCTTAGTGGAAGGGAACAAGGGACATGTGTCAGAGAAGCCTTCTTAGACAATGGGTTGGGGGCATCATTGGAGTGCTGCAGGGCTCACCCCTAGGACCACTGTTCTTCCTGGTCCACGTAAATGATCTGCCAGAAGAAGTGGACTCCAGTGTGTCTGCGGATGATGGCAAGGTCGTGTTGGAAATGTGTGAGAGAGAGAGAGAGAGAGAGAGAGAGAGAGAGAGAGAGAGAGAGAGAGAGAGAGAGAGAGAGAGAGAGAGAGAGAGAGAGAGAGAGAGAGAGAGAGAGAGAGAGAGAGAGAGAGAATGAGAGAGAGAGAGAGAGAGAGAGAGAGAGAGAGAGAGAGAGAGAGAGAGAGAGAGAGAGAGAGAGAGAGAGAGAGAGAGATTGGGTCAATTCACAAAGGGGGGCCTATGCAGTTGATCCGAGGCTGATGATGTTCAACCATATGTAAATACAAAGCAATGACAATGGGGACAGTGGGAGTAAAGGCCTTAGCACGAAAGTTATCCAGCAGGACTCTGTATGGGAGTGGGACTTTTGGAGTCGCCAGTACCTACCCTGTCGACGCAGCGCTACTGTACAAGAATGGCAAAGGAGACAAACTGTCTGCTGGCAATCATTAGAATCACGTTCGATAAGGAAATATTGAGCAAGTTGTCCACGTCGTACATCACGCCTAAAACTAAACAGGACTCCCAGGTTTGGTCAACGCGCTTACAGAAGCACAAACAACGTATTGAGAAGGTGAAGAGGAGGTTTATAAAAGACGGTGCCAAAAATAAATGTTCCAGTGAGAGGCTAAGGCCATAAATTGGTCCAGCATGGTAAATAGATGAAGGGGGATGACTTGATTACAACTGTTATGTTTCTGAATCACTTTGATGTAAAAGGTGAAGAATTTAACGCTAGATTGAAAGACAGACCCAGAGGCCAGAACACGACATCACGCAAGACAGTTTGAGAAAAGACGTGACGCGATTTATTTTCTATAAAGACATGAATAATGAATGAATGGAATTGCCTTAGATAATTGATGGGAGAGCGAAAACTTGACAGCATGAAAAATTGCGTGACACAGAAGGATCAAGAGATGGGGGGCCCCCAAAGTATATAACTCCACCCCCTTAATGTGCAAATAGGTTCTTACACACACACACACGGGCCTTTGCGGCGTGGTGGTTAGTCCAGCACGGGCCTACCCAGGGTAACCCCGCGAGGGGTTCGAACCCCGTGTGCGGCAGTCGGCCCACACTTAACCCAGGCTTTCATCCCCGACCCTTGCCTCGTCGATGAATGGGTACCTGGCTCAGGCTGGTGTGTGTGTGTGTGTGTGTGTGTGTGTGTGTGTGTAAAGAGATGGTACACATATACAAGGTAAAGAAAGCGAGGCAACACGCGTGTAAGACTCTCATCCCCCCTTAACATGTAAAGATTATCGACCAAATGCGTCTACCTCCTACTATACAGCACAGAGACGGACAGACGCACCGGAAAAATACGTTCCTGGGGAGACCAGGTTGTGCTGACAACGCCTGCCTCTCACAGCCTGATAACTGGCTTAACGTCTTTCCTGGCAGATGTATGATTTGGCAGACGGACTGTGGAATATCACTTTCCTCCCCCACGATAACGAGGGATAGGAATATCACCCTTGCTGCTGCTCAAAATACATGCATCTTGTCTCATTCTACATCCGCGGTGTGTCTTCGCTAATTCATTCGTTAAATCGTTTACTGAACATGTCACAAACATATCTTGTGATTCTTCACTTACGCTTAATTTCCGTAGAGTGCGCTCGCTTAAACGTGTGGGTGAGCTCGCTTAAACGTGTGGGTAAGCTGACTTAAACGTGTGGGTAAGCTCGCTTAAACGTGTGGGTAAGCTCGCTTAAACGTGTGGGTGAGCTCGCTTAAACGTGCTGGTAAGCTAGCTTAAACGTGTGGGTAAGCTCGCTTAAACGTGTGGGTAAGCTCGCTTAAACGTGTTGGCAAGCTCGCTTAAACGTGCTGATAAGCTCGCTTAAACGTGCTGATAAGCTCGCTTAAAAGTGTGGGTAAGCTCGCTTAAAAGTGTGGGTAAGCTCGCTTAAAAGTGTGGGTAAGCTCGCTTAAAAGTGTGGGTAAGCTCGCTTAAAAGTGTGAGTAAATACGCTTAAAACATGTGGGTAAGCTCGCTTAAAAGTGTGGGTAAGCTCGCTTAAAAGTGTGGGTAAGTACGCTTAAAACATTTGGGTAAGCACGCTTAAACGTGTGGGTCATCTCGCTTAAGACGTGTGGGTAATCTCGCTTAAGACGTGTTGGTCAAGACGGGTCGTGGGTTCGTGTACGTTCTATTAGCAGCGGGAGGAGAGGCGGGAGGAGGAGGCGGAGGAGGGGCGGCGGGCGCGCTGGGCCCGGCTCGGCTACACAAGACGAGGATGGTGTGGCGGTCTGCACTACAGATACCGTGGCCCTGTTACCACACCACGACTCACAAGTCATCTACGCGAGAACGGTGAAGGAATACGACACTACAGACACCGTGGCCCTGTTACCACACCACGACTCACAAGTCATCTATGCGAGAACCGTGAAGGAATACGACACTACAGACACCGTGGCCCTGTTACCACACCACGACTCACAAGTCATCTACGCGAGAACCGTGAAGGAATACGACACTACAGACACCGTGGCCCTGTTACCACATCACGACTCACGAGTCATCTACGCGAGAACGGTGAAGGAATTTACGACACTACAGACACCGTGGCCCTGTTACCACACCACGACTCACAAGTCATCTACGCGAGAACCGTGAAGGAATTTACGACACTACAGCTGGTCTGTATCTGTACTACCCAAGTTACGTCAGCAACTACGAGTGGTCCACCAATGCCTCTCAGTCAACTATGACTCTACAACCCTAAAACAAAAAATCACGTAAAATCACAAGGGTAGAGATCACGGTGCTACAAACTCGGGGGCGGGGCGGGACCCGGGGTACGTACATGAGGGTTCGAACCCGTGGAAAACTGTATATCGTGTGTGTGTGTGTGTGTGTGTGTGTGTGTGTGTGTGTGTGAGGGCACCAGTCACTCTCCCTCGGGGATTATGTAAGACTTCTGTAGCGCCAGCGAACCCCACACAGGTGAAAGTTAGTGTCCCCAGACTGATTAAGGGAGGGCAGGAAAGTGGCGGGAAAGGGAGGGGAGAGGAGGGGAGAGGGGAGAGGGTGAGGGGGGTGAGGGGTAGGGGTGAGGGGGGGGGTAGGGTGTGGTGGGAAGAAAGTGGGATGGGAGAGAGAGAGAGAGAGAGAGAGAGAGAGAGAGAGAGAGAGAGAGAGAGAGAGAGAGAGAGAGAGAGAGATGAAAAAATTTGGTCACATACCGGGTACGTACACGTCCGGTCCAGGTCACGATCCAGTCTAAGGACATAGTCTAGTCCCAGGTCCACCGTCCCAGGTCGCATGCTGACACCGAAAGAATCCTGACCTGCGTCTGGGGGTCATCATGGTCACTCCCCAGGACACAGTCAGTTGACAAGTCATCAGGTCCCAGGTCACACAGTCACGTCCAAAGGTCACGGTCGCGTGCCAGGTCACAGTCGCGTGCCAGGTCACAGTCGCGTCCCAGGTCACAGTCGCGTCCCAGGTCACAGTCGCGTCCCAGGTCACAGTCGCGTCAAAGGTCACAGTCGCGTCCCAGGTCACAGTCGCGTCAAAGGTCACGGTCACTTCCCACATTCAGGGGGTCACGTACTGTCAAGTCCCAGCTCAAAGTTTATGTCTGTATGACGGTACGACCCTTGACCACGCTGATACGACCCTTGAGCACGACGGTACGACCCTTGACCACGATGATACAACCCTTGAGCACGACGGCACGACCCTTGACCACGATGATACGACCCTTGAGCACGACGGTGCGACCCTTGACCACAATGTTAAGACCCTTGAGTACGACGGCACGACACTTGACCACGTTGACACGACCCTTGAGCACGATGGTACAACGCCTGTTCACGGTACTACGACCCTTAAACATGACGGTACGATCCTTGAGCACGACGGTGCGATATCTGAGCAGTCCCCCCCCCCCCCCCCCCACACACACACACACACAGTCACAAACCAACCTGCTAGACAGTCATAGACCAACCTGCTAGACAGACATAGACCAACCTGCCAGACAGTCATAGACCAACCTGACAGACAGACATAGACCAACCTGCCAGACAGACACAGACCACTTTGTCTTACACAGCCACAGACCAGTCTATTCCCACACAGCCACAGACCAGTCTGCCACACCCAGCCACAATCGGTCATGGTAGATGGAAGGCAGACAGGGGAGGAGTGGGGGTCGTCCAGACAGACAGAGGAGGAGTGGGGTCGTCCTGACAGATAGAGGAGGAGTGGGGGTCGTCCAGACAGACAGAAGAGGAGTGGGGTTCGTCCAGACAGATAGATAGAGGAGGAGCTGGGTCGTCCAGACAAAGAGAGGGGTGGGGGTCGTCCAGACAGACAGAGGAGGAGTAGGGTCGTCGTCCAGATAGACAGAGGAGGAGTAGGGTCGTCCAGACAGACAGAGGAGGAGTAGGGTCGTCGTCCAGACAGACAGAGGAGGAGTAGGGTCGTCGTCCAGACAGACAGAGGAGGAGTGGGGGTCGTCCAGACAGACAGAGGAGGAGTGGGAGTCGTCCAGACAGACAGACGAGAAGTGGGGGTCGTCCAGACAGACAGAGGAGGAGTGGGGGTCGTCCAGACAGACAGAGGAGGAGTAGGGTCGTCGTCCAGACAGACAGAGGAGGAGTTGGGGAGTCGTCGTCCAGACAGACAGAGGAGGAGTGGGGGTCGTCCAGACATAGAGAGGAGTGAGGGGTGTGTGTGTGTGTGTGTGTGTCGTCCAGACGGGGCCACAGACACCCCCTGCAGGCAGCCTGGCCCCCCCGCGGACGTCACATCACAGGACCGGCCCAATGTAAACACACTAAAACCTACACCTAAAATTATTCCCTGACAATAAAAGGAGGAAAAAAAATGCGAGGTGTGGGCGCGATAGGGATCAGGCGAGGCCGTAAATATGGCGGGCGGTGGAGCACGCTCATAATGCCAATCTAATGTGCGCATCACACTCATTATTTGACAACTTAGTGGCAATTTTACTACTGCAGTGGGCGGCGCAACACCGACCCCTTCCCTCCCTCCCTCACTCCCTCCTTCCTCGACAACAGGTTAAGGCTCTGTGACCTCCTGACGGAGGCTACACGTGTGCAACGGCTGGTGCAGCCCCTAGCCCCACGGGGTTACCACAGGGGCTTGGAGGAGGAGGGGTTGTGTTATACCATTACGCCCAGGCGGTACAGACCGACGTATGTAGGGTAGATGACCTCCCCCGACCGCACGAGACGATCTCAAGAACTGGACAGATAGTGGATATCGCGGGGCGTCATCAAGAGGCATATATAATCCTGGTGACTGGCTGGAAGGGAGTGGGGTCAAGGCAGGGAAGGCTCGGGCCCCTGGACGTTCCCTTGTCATAACACTTTGGCCTCCGTGTGTGTTTGGGGGGGGTGGGGGATATATTCAGTGGTGAGGGGGTTCATCCCTCCGTCTAGCATACTCAGTGGTGAGGGGTTCTTCCCGCCGTTCAATATATTCAGTGGTGAGGGGTTCCTCCCGCCTCCCAAAATATTCAGTGGTAAGGGGTTCTTCCCTCCTCCCAATAATATTCAGTGGTGAGGGGTTCCTCCCACCTCCCAATATATTCAGTGGTGAGGGGTTCCTCCCACCTCCCAAAATATTCAGTGGTAAGGGGTTCCTCCCGCCTCCCAATAATATTCAGTGGTGAGGGGTTCCTCCCGCCCACAACAACAGCACAACAGTTCCTAAGGTCTGAAGACCCTTGACCATATTCCAGTAACATAGCCAGTTACCGTCCGCCCACACGGCCCATCACCTGGACGAGGCTGCCCTATATATGTACACACGCGAGAGAGAGAGAGAGAGAGAGAGAGAGAGAGAGAGAGAGAGAGAGAGAGAGAGAGAGAGAGAGAGAGAGAGAGAGAGAGAGAGAGAGAAACACTTTGTCTACCTTCCTTGCGCTACTTCGCTGTAAACTTTTCCCCGCAGAAGGACCGCTGCTGCTACGACCATCATCGTCGACAGACGCAAAAACTCCGACGTGCAAGAATATAATTCTTATAAGTCGCTGGGAAAGATGCCTTACGCCGGGTGTGTGTGTGTGTGTGTGTGTGTGTGGTCATGTTTTAGTGTGTCATTGTGGTAGGCAATTTCAGTACTTTTCTCTTCTTATCAACGATTTTAGGAGAGTTTTATGATTGTCATATTTTTTTTTTGTTCTTAGACGGTCTCAGAACCACCGTGTGTGTGTGGGTGTGGAGGTTAGCCTTGTTGACCATGACGCGTTCACGGGCCGCCCAGGATGGGGGTCGAGTCGGCCTAGGTTCGAATCCTGGTCGCGGCAGTCGGTCCACAGTTAACCCAGCTGTTCATCTTTCTTTTTTTCATACGTATTCGCCATTTCCCGCCTTAGCAAGGTAGCGTTTAGATAAGAGGACTAAGCCTTAGAGGGAATATCCTCACTTGGTCCCCTTCTCTGTTCCTTCTTTTGGAAAAAGTAAAACGGGAGGGGAGTATTTCCAGCCCCTCACTCCCTCCCCTTTCAGTCGCCCTCTACGACACGCAGGGAATACGTGGGAAGTATTATTTCTCCCCTATGTATACGTTGAAATGTATAGGTATGTATATGTGCGTGTGTGGACGTGTTTGTACATACATGTATATGTGGGTGGGTTGGGCCATTCCTTCGCCTGTTTCCTTGCGCTACCTCACTAACGCGAGAGACAGCGAAAAGTATGATAATGATAATAATAATAATGATGATAATGATAATGATGATGATGATAATAATAATAACAATAATGATAATAATGATAATGATATAATAATAATAATAATAATAATAATAATAATAATAATAATAATAATAATAATAATAATAATAATAATAATAATAATAATATTAATAATAATAACAACAATAATAATAATGATAATAATTATAATAATAAAATACATTTCTCTCTACGAGCAGTAAGGATCAGTTGGAGTGCGAATCAAATGTGAGTTATTAATCATACACTGACCCAGGTGATCGAGGGCCGGACACCCACACGGTCAAACCAACTTCAAACCACAAGTTATTCCCGAGTGAGCTCCAAAGAGTTTCAGTTATGGCAGCCAGTTTTATCCCATAGACATAATCAGTTTACCCACAAATGATGCGAGCAATGTAAATAATAATGATGAAAAAAATGAATAAAGAATTGGTGAATGCGTGAATGAGTGGCTGCCAGGTCAACACACACACACACACACACACACACACACACACACACACACACACACACACAGGACAGCTGGGTTAGTGACCTGGCTCGTACCAGTGTTCAGGTTAACACAACCAGGACAGCTGGGGGTCGCGACCTGGCAGGCCCAGGTCAAGAGACCCAGGGCAGCTCGGGGTCGTGACCTGGAAAGCTCAGGTCAACAAGCCCAGGGCAGGAGGAGGAGGAGGAGGAGGTGGGGTGGCGGGGGGCGTGGACGTAGCAAGCACACACTGCTGTGAGAGGATTGCCCCAAACTGGCTTAAAGTAATCCCCGGATTATTCGCGGATTACCCCGGGCTCATCTGGATTATTGGCGGCTTACACGGGGGCTCGGGTGGCCTGCCTTTGACGTAGGGTGAGGAGGAGGCGAGGGGCGCCCCGGGCGAGGCCCGCTAGCTGCTCCTCTTCTTAATCACTGTATTAATGTGGTCAAAGACGTCATGCTGATCCCGTGCATCATTCCTGTGTCGGATACACCCTGGACGGTGTTGGATACACTAAGACGGTGGTGGATACACCCTGGACGGTGTTGGATACACCCAGACGGTGTTGGATACACCCTGGACGGTGTTGGATACATCCTGGACAGTGTTGGATACACTCAGACGGTGTTGGATACACCCTGGACGGTGTTGGATACACTCAGACGGTGTTGGATACGCCCTGGACGGTGTTGGATACACCCAGACGGTGTTGGATACACCCAGACGGTGTTGTATATACTTTGAGTGGTGTTGGATACACCCTGGACGTTGTTGGATACACTAAGACGGTGTTGGATACACCTAGACGATCTTAGATATAGCCTGGACGGTGTTGGATACACCCAGACGGTGTTGGACACACCCAGCAGAGTGTTACATGCAAGGAATCAGGAACGTACCAAAACTGACGACAATTTGGTTATATCTTTTTAATCTCATGCTCTGGAGGTGTGTGTGTGTGTGTGTGTGTGTGTGTGTGTGTGTGTGTGTGTGTGTGTGTGTGTGTGTGTGTGTGTGTCTCAGCCACAACTGTGGTGATGTCCCACAGGTTTCCACGGTCACCCAATGCGACATTTATTTACGATATCTGACGCACTCCGCCCCCCTCGTAATGTGTGGAGTAACATCCTCCCTCCTCCACCTTCTGTCCTCCCGACAATGCCTCCCACACCAAGGGTAAGCCAGCAACCTGAAACAATAATGCTTCTACGAACTGAAAAATTTTCAGTTCACTCACCCATTACACACTCTCTCTCTCTCTCTCTCTCTCTCTCTCTCTCTCTCTCTCTCTCTCTCTCTCTCTCTCTCTCTCTCTCTCTGGTAGCTAAATCGATTTATATAAGAATGTAAAAAAAATCTTTTTTTTTCTTCCTTCCTTTTTTTTTTTTCTTTAATTTATTTAAGCCTTCTGTGATGCTCTCCCTAATTCTAGCTAATTTACAAGCATGAGATCCTCATATGGGGAGCTCAAAGTCTTAAAACCTTTCTCGCTTGGGGACTATATCACACACCCTCGGTTGGGAGGGTGTGGGGTGTGGGGCGCGCTGACCTGGCGCCTCTTGGTATAGAAAAAAAAAAGGGGAAAAAGAATCTAAGGGATTTTACGTTAGCCAGAGACCTCCAGGATCAAAATATGAGACGGGCTAGGCTGAGGTCCTGACGAACAGGATCGAGCTATTACCGAATTCACTTCTTCTTGGGAATTACTGCTAGCTAGGATAAGGTCTTGACGCATCGCCTGACCTGACTGCTATCTGGGATAAGGTCTTGGCGCATCGCTTGATCTGGCTGCTAGCTATGCTAAGGTCTTGACGCATCGCCTGACCTGACTGCTAGCTATGCTAAGGTCTTGACGCATCGCCTGACCTGACTGCTAGCTATGCTAAGGTCTTGACGCATCGCCTGACCTGACTGCTAGCTATGCTAAGGTCTTGACGCATCGCCTGATCTGACTGCTAGCTATGCTAAGGTCTTGACGCATCGCCTGACCTGACTGCTAGCTATGCTAAGGTCTTGACGCATCGCCTGACCTGACTGCTAGCTATGCTAAGGTCTTGACGCATCGCCTGACCTGACTGCTAGCTATGCTAAGGTCTTGACGCATCGCCTGACCTGACTGCTAGCTATGCTAAGGTCTTGACGCATCGCCTGACCTGACTGCTAGCTATGCTAAGGTCTTGACGCATCGCCTGATCTGACTGCTAGCTATGCTAAGGTCTTGACGCATCGCCTGACCTGACTGCTAGCTATGCTAAGGTCTTGACGCATCGCCTGACCTGACTGCTAGCTATGCTAAGGTCTTGACGCATCGCCTGACCTGACTGCTAGCTATGCTAAGGTCTTGACGCATCGCCTGACCTGACTGCTAGCTATGCTAAGGTCTTGACGCATCGCCTGATCTGACTGCTAGCTATGCTAAGGTCTTGACGCATCGCCTGACCTGACTGCTAGCTATGCTAAGGTCTTGACGCATCGCCTGACCTGACTGCTAGCTATGCTAAGGTCTTGACGCATCGCCTGACCTGACTGCTAGCTATGCTAAGGTCTTGACGCATCGCCTGATCTGACTGCTAGCTATGCTAAGGTCTTGACGCATCGCCTGACCTGACTGCTAGCTATGCTAAGGTCTTGACGCATCGCCTGATCTGACTGCTAGCTATGCTAAGGTCTTGACGCATCGCCTGACCTGACTGCTAGCTATGCTAAGGTCTTGACGCATCGCCTGACCTGACTGCTAGCTATGCTAAGGTCTTGACGCATCGCCTGACCTGACTGCTAGCTATGCTAAGGTCTTGACGCATCGCCTGACCTGACTGCTAGCTATGCTAAGGTCTTGACGCATCGCCTGACCTGACTGCTAGCTATGCTAAGGTCTTGACGCATCGCCTGATCTGACTGCTAGCTATGCTAAGGTCTTGACGCATCGCCTGACCTGACTGCTAGCTATGCTAAGGTCTTGACGCATCGCCTGACCTGACTGCTAGCTATGCTAAGGTCTTGACGCATCGCCTGACCTGACTGCTAGCTATGCTAAGGTCTTGACGCATCGCCTGACCTGACTGCTAGCTATGCTAAGGTCTTGACGCATCGCCTGACCTGACTGCTAGCTATGCTAAGGTCTTGACGCATCGCCTGACCTGACTGCTAGCTATGCTAAGGTCTTGACGCATCGCCTGACCTGACTGCTAGCTATGCTAAGGTCTTGACGCATCGCCTGACCTGACTGCTAGCTATGCTAAGGTCTTGACGCATCGCCTGACCTGACTGCTAGCTATGCTAAGGTCTTGACGCATCGCCTGACCTGACTGCTAGCTATGCTAAGGTCTTGACGCATCGCCTGACCTGACTGCTAGCTATGCTAAGGTCTTGACGCATCGCCTGATCTGACTGCTAGCTATGCTAAGGTCTTGACGCATCGCCTGACCTGACTGCTAGCTATGCTAAGGTCTTGACGCATCGCCTGACCTGACTGCTAGCTATGCTAAGGTCTTGACGCATCGCCTGATCTGACTGCTAGCTATGCTAAGGTCTTGACGCATCGCCTGACCTGACTGCTAGCTATGCTAAGGTCTTGACGCATCGCCTGACCTGACTGCTAGCTATGCTAAGGTCTTGACGCATCGCCTGACCTGACTGCTAGCTATGCTAAGGTCTTGACGCATCGCCTGATCTGACTGCTAGCTATGCTAAGGTCTTGACGCATCGCCTGACCTGACTGCTAGCTATGCTAAGGTCTTGACGCATCGCCTGACCTGACTGCTAGCTATGCTAAGGTCTTGACGCATCGCCTGACCTGACTGCTAGCTATGCTAAGGTCTTGACGCATCGCCTGACCTGACTGCTAGCTATGCTAAGGTCTTGACGCATCGCCTGACCTGACTGCTAGCTATGCTAAGGTCTTGACGCATCGCCTGACCTGACTGCTAGCTATGCTAAGGTCTTGACGCATCGCCTGACCTGACTGCTAGCTATGCTAAGGTCTTGACGCATCGCCTGACCTGACTGCTAGCTATGCTAAGGTCTTGACGCATCGCCTGACCTGACTGCTAGCTATGCTAAGGTCTTGACGCATCGCCTGACCTGACTGCTAGCTATGCTAAGGTCTTGACGCATCGCCTGACCTGACTGCTAGCTATGCTAAGGTCTTGACGCATCGCCTGACCTGACTGCTAGCTATGCTAAGGTCTTGACGCATCGCCTGATCTGACTGCTAGCTATGCTAAGGTCTTGACGCATCGCCTGATCTGACTGCTAGCTATGCTAAGGTCTTGACGCATCGCCTGACCTGACTGCTAGCTATGCTAAGGTCTTGACGCATCGCCTGACCTGACTGCTAGCTATGCTAAGGTCTTGACGCATCGCCTGACCTGACTGCTAGCTATGCTAAGGTCTTGACGCATCGCCTGATCTGACTGCTAGCTATGCTAAGGTCTTGACGCATCGCCTGATCTGACTGCTAGCTATGCTAAGGTCTTGACGCATCGCCTGACCTGACTGCTAGCTATGCTAAGGTCTTGACGCATCGCCTGATCTGACTGCTAGCTATGCTAAGGTCTTGACGCATCGCCTGACCTGACTGCTAGCTATGCTAAGGTCTTGACGCATCGCCTGACCTGACTGCTAGCTATGCTAAGGTCTTGACGCATCGCCTGACCTGACTGCTAGCTATGCTAAGGTCTTGACGCATCGCCTGATCTGACTGCTAGCTATGCTAAGGTCTTGACGCATCGCCTGATCTGACTGCTAGCTATGCTAAGGTCTTGACGCATCGCCTGACCTGACTGCTAGCTATGCTAAGGTCTTGACGCATCGCCTGACCTGACTGCTAGCTATGCTAAGGTCTTGACGCATCGCCTGATCTGACTGCTAGCTATGCTAAGGTCTTGACGCATCGCCTGACCTGACTGCTAGCTATGCTAAGGTCTTGACGCATCGCCTGACCTGACTGCTAGCTATGCTAAGGTCTTGACGCATCGCCTGACCTGACTGCTAGCTATGCTAAGGTCTTGACGCATCGCCTGATCTGACTGCTAGCTATGCTAAGGTCTTGACGCATCGCCTGACCTGACTGCTAGCTATGCTAAGGTCTTGACGCATCGCCTGACCTGACTGCTAGCTATGCTAAGGTCTTGACGCATCGCCTGACCTGACTGCTAGCTATGCTAAGGTCTTGACGCATCGCCTGATCTGACTGCTAGCTATGCTAAGGTCTTGACGCATCGCCTGACCTGACTGCTAGCTATGCTAAGGTCTTGACGCATCGCCTGATCTGACTGCTAGCTATGCTAAGGTCTTGACGCATCGCCTGACCTGACTGCTAGCTATGCTAAGGTCTTGACGCATCGCCTGACCTGACTGCTAGCTATGCTAAGGTTAATGAGGTGACCTTTGACCTAAACCATTAAGGGTCAGTCTAAGACCTGGCCATCATACCCGAGGGTCGTACCTTCGTGCTTAAGGTCGTATCGTATCGTCGTGCTCAAGGGTCGTGCCGTCGTGCTCGAGGGTCGTGTCGTCGTGCTCAAGGGTCGTGCCGTCGTGCTAGAGGATCGTACCGCCGTGCTTAAGGGTCGTGTTGCCGTGCTCAAGGGTCGTGTCGTCGTGCTCAAGGGTCGTACCGTCGTGCTCAAGGGTCGTGCTGCCATGCTCAAGGGCTGTACCGTCGTGCTCAAGGGTCGTACCGTCGTGTTGAAGGGTCGTACCGTCGTGCCCAGGGGATGACCCAAAAGTATCGTGAAAATAACTTCCAAAAGTCGTCTTGTCGAAATGGCAGTCACATAAAGTTCTTCGCGTGTGTGAACACTAGATTATAAAAAGAAATGAAAAGATATTGATTGAGGAAAAAAAAAAAGACGAAAACCAATACAAGGAAAAGAAAAAAATAAGCAGGGAACATGGCTGGCAAAATTCAGCGTCGATGAATCTCAAACGATTCGGCGCGAATCTCAAATACTTCAGTTTCGTCTAGAACCTCAAGATTCAGCGTGGATGAATCTCAAACGATTCAGCGCGAATCTCAAATGATTCATTCAGCTTGCAAGATTCACAAGAGGACTGGGCGAGGATGGAACCGCCAAAGATTCAGCGTGGAAAATTTCATATATATATATATATATTCCGAGACAATCGAGTGTTGCCTGAGTGGTAATGACTGTTAAGAGTTCCCGGGAGGTGAGGTGAGGTGTGAGTGACCAATAAAGATGTCCCCGAGGGACGCGGGGCTCATGCTGCCACTCTCTCTCTCTCTCTCTCTCTCTCTCTCTCTCTCTCTCTCTCTCTCTCTCTCTCTCTCTCTCTCTCTATCTCTCTCTGCCCCTCTCTCTCTTTGCCGTGGCAAGTGGGACGGACTGGTGTCGTGCTCTGGTGGCAAAAAGGTGCCATATGTTACTTAGAGTAGCGACCACAACCACCATCAGTATCAGCACTCCGTGGCTCCTGTCCTCCTTCAATGTACCACTACTTGAGACCTCGCTAGAAGAAGAGGAGAAGGAGAAGGAGGAGGAGAAGAGGAAGAAAAGAAGAGGAAGAAGAAGAAGAAGAAGAAGAAGAAGAAGAAGAAGAAGAAGAAGAAGAAGAAGAAGAAGAGAAAGAAATAGGAAAGAAAGAAGAAGAAGAAGAAGAAGAAGAAGAAGAAGAAGAAGAAGAAGAGGAAGAAGAAGATGATGATGAAGAAGGAAAGAAAAAGAAGTCTTCCTCTCTTCACGTTGCCAGTGGCCATGAGCCCAGCCGTCTTTCCATGTACCTGAAGCCTGTAACACACCACAAGTTGCCACACACCTGTGTTGCCATCGGACGCATTGGCTTTGGTGGTTCGGCAGCCAGATACAGCAAACGCTGGCTTGCTGGTCGGCAGTAAACAAGTGCCCCCATCAACCATTTCATCTTAGAACCATAAAAGTAAATAGTAATGTCCTCCCGGCATATAGTGCAGCCAAAGGCAAGCGAAAGACAAATGAAATTCAAGACTCAATCAAGAGGTAACCCAAAAGTACACTACAGTAAAATACAGTACAGTACAATACAGCACAGTACAGTATGGTACAGTACAGCACATACAGTACAGTACAGTACAGTACAGTACAGAACAGTACAGCACAGTACAGTACAGTACAATACAGTACAGGCCATCAGTCCCGGAAGCTGTTCAACAAACAGTAGGCAGACAGTGAAATACATTTGCCAATGGAACGTTACTTGTATGATTGCAGACAGAAAGCCTATCAATAAACAATGCATGTGGCCAAGTGATCCATAAAGACGTTAAACCCACGTCCTGCAAATAAGACAATCAACGCAAACAATGTAACGAACCGCATGCACTAACAAGCACTGCAACTAACGGAACTGTGCAGAACCAGAACAGACTAACTAATCAAGCCAACGCCGTTGTCTGCAGGCAAACAACACTGAAACTAACGATGGCAAACAGCTAAACTAACTAGTCGCAAGCAGGCTAATTAGCAGTATTCTAACAACTATATATATATATATATATATATATATATATATATATATATATATATATATATATATATATATATATATGATCGCAATTCTGCGCGTGATCAAGTATATTCTTAAGACTCCACGAGGAAAATGAAACACGATAAGTTCCCAAGTGCACTTTCGTGTAATAAGCACATCATCAGGGGAGACACGAGAGAAATATAAGTCAGTTGATACATAACGAAGAGACGTAGCTAGGACGCCATTTGGTAAAACGAATACAATACAACAACGTCTACTTCCACAGGTATACAAGTTCTCGCAACAGAAGGATTCGAATCATCGTTAACAGTGTGGCAGGTAGGCTTGTTGTTCACTCTCAGAGGCTAACCTAACCAACCTCCACACTAGTGGCAGCGGTTCGAACCCTAACGTTGGAAGATCTAATCACACACACACACACACACACACACACACACACACACACACATATACATATATATATATATATATATATATATATATATATATATATATACTTCCCACGTATTTCCTGCGTGTCGTAGAAGGCGACTAAAAGGGGAGGGAGCGGGGGGGGACTGGAAATCCTCCCCTTTTTTTTTTTTTTTTTTTTTTAACTTTCCAAGAGAAGGAACAGAGAAGGGGGCCAGGTGAGGATATTCCCTCAGAGGCCCAGTCCTCTGTTCTTAACGCTACCTTGCTAATGCGGGAAATATATATATATATATATATATATATATATATATATATATATATATATATATATATATATATATATATAGGATCACAATTGTGCGCGTGATCAAGTATATTCTTAAGAGTCCACGAGGAAAATGAAACACGAAAAGTTCCCAAGTGCACTTTCGTGTAATAATCACATCATCAGGGGAGACACAAGAGAGAAGTATAAGTCAGTTGATATACATCGAATTCCAATATATTCCAATACATTCCAATATATATATATATATATATATATTTATATATATATATATATATATATATATATATATATATATATATATATATATATATATATATATATATATATATATATATATATATATATATTGGAGGAAACACGAGAACGAAGGGTAGGCACGCATCACATGTCGCGTACTCAAGAGGGCAGTGAAAATCAGAAGATAAAATGTCACTGTTTCCTAACTAGTAGGGTTATGGACGAGTCGCTCCCACAACCCAGACCAACCACTTGGCCAGCTACTGCTGCACTGCCAACCACACAACAGACAGTGAGGGGCAACGGAGCCAGTGCCTACGATACATACATACATACTGGTGGATACCTACGATGCATACATACATACTGGTGGATACCTACGATACATACATACATACTGGTAGATACCTACGATACATGCATATTGGTGGATACTTACTATACATACATACATACTGGCAGATACTTACGATACATATATATATATACATACATACTGGTAGGTACTTACGAAACATACATACTGGTAGATACTTACGCATCCATACTGGTAGATACTTACGATACATACATACTGGTAGACATCTACGATACGTACATCCTGATGAACACCTACGATACATACATCCTGGCAGACGACACCTACGCTACATACATCCTATCAGACGCCACCTACGATACATACATCCAGGCAGACGACACCTACGATACATACATCCCGGCAGACCAGACCTACGATACCCAAGGCGGCAACACGAGACACCACCTGCGCCCAAGGAAAGCGGGAAAGGCGTCAATTGCTCACAAGCACCACAAGCAAAGCGGGTCGCAGCTATGCACTGGTCTCGAAGGGGTTAAATTAATCACTCTGTCTCTAATTCATCCCGGTACGACCTCGAGTACAAGAGCAAACAAAGCCCGTCTGCAAACAAGAGTGAAAGGTAAACCCGCTCGAATGTAGACAGACAAGCTCGCCTGAAGACGAGCAACATGTCAACAAACGCACTGGAAGACGGGCAAACAAGCCCCTCCTGAAGGCGAGCAACAAGTAAACAAACTCACTGGAAGACAAGCAAAGGAGCACGCCTGAGGGCAGGCAAACAAGCCAATCTGAAGGGCAAAAGACGAAAAGCAAACAAGCCAGCCTCTGAAGGCAAACTTACCCCCTCCTTCCCACAGCAAGAAAAGCAAACAACCCAGGCCTGAAGACAAACTTACCCCCTCCTTCCCACAGCAAGAAAAGCAAACAACCCAGGCCTGAAGACAAGCAACAAGTAAACAACCCAGCAACACACAGGACAATGCCATGGGTGGATGATGGTCGGGGTGTAAGTGGGGGGTAGGAGGGACCGGTAGATCACCCAGGGAACACTGGCGGTTCGAGTGGCCATACACCCGCCCCTGCCCGGGGTCCGTCAACCCCCCACACCCCACACACACACACACACACACACACATACGCCAACCATCACACAATATTTCAAACCGTTATCTATTCATTCACTCAGGCAGGCCCATTTATCCCCTTGCGTGACCCTAGAGTAAAGAAATTGGCGAAACAATAATGAAAAAGGCGAGACAAATGGGCCAAAAGGAGGAGGGGTTGGGAGGGGGGGGGGCGGAATGTGGCTATATGAACTAACCCACAGCAAACTGGACTTCATAGGTTCGAGACCCGCGCGCCGGTAACCCCACTCGGTCCCAAAGGGCATCGCTCGGCCGTGTGACTCGGTCGGCGGGCGGGGACGATGGATTCTGGGAAGGCGGAGCTGAATGGGAGAACGAGAGTTCTATTGAAGGGGAGGGAGGGGGAGGGGTAGGGGGGGGGGGACTTCATGAAATATAGTGAGCGTGACACCTCGACAACAGGGGTTGAGGGGGGGCTAGGTAAGGGCTAGGCGGGGACTGGAAGGGGGCTAGGTGGGGACTGGAAGGGGGCTAGGTGGGGGCTAGGTGGGGACTGGCAAGGGGCTAGTCAAGAGACTAGGCAGGGGGTTGGATAAAAGGCTGGCAGGGGGATAGGCAAGGGGGCTAGATAGGGTTAGGTAAGGGATGGCAGAGGGGGGGATAGGGTGGAGACGAGACTCGGGGATGGCTAGGGAATGGGACGAGTGAGGGATAGGTCGAGAGGTGGATGACGTATGATCCCTGGCTGGGCTAGCCGCTGGCTGGCTACTTCTGCTGCTCCTATCCTGATTACAGTTAGTGTCACCAGGGGAGCAAGAGGAGGAGGAGGAGGAGGAGGAGGAGGAGGAGGAGGAGGAGGAGGAGGAGGAGGAGGAGGAGGAAGAAGAAGAAGAGGAGGAGGAGGAGGAGGAAGAGGAGGAGGAGGAGGAGGAGTAGGTGATGGTGATGGTGCGGAGGAGGAGGAGGTGATGGTGGGGAACCAAAGCTACACCCTCCTTGAACTTCGTCGTTAGGCTGCTGGGGGCACGTCGGACCCACGTCTCAAGGGAGTTCGACCCACGGCCCACAACACGAGTGTTCGCTACAGGTATGGAACGCTCGGGGCGGAGGGGCTGAGGGAGGGGAAGAAGAAGAGGAACACCCCCACGGGGCCAGTCAGGAACCACCAGCAGACCCAGAAAATGGAGGCGACCGGAAGACATGGGAGGAGTGGGGAGAAAAGCCAGGCAGGCAGGGAGGGGGGACGGAGAGAATTGGAGGGGGCGCCCCCCGGAAACAAACTCGAACGTAAAATGGAGGCACAAGGTCTCGGGGACGTGAGAAGCCAGTACGGTCTGGGGGAGGAAGAAGAAGGGGAGGTGGGTGGTGGTGGGGAGCACACAACACTCTTGGCCCCCAGTGGACACACGGAGGTGGTGGATGGCTGCAGGTGACGGCACCTTGCACGATGTGCGCAATAAATAATCATGAGTGAATTTACGAGGACAATAATTCTGGGTGTATACATGGCGTAAAATTGCGGAGGTTAGGGACGGTAGGAAGTGTGGCGCTCGGAGATCCATCCAGTGGCAGAGTAAGTTATAACACACACACACACACACACCAAGGAGCAATGACACTCTCGCCTCAAATAAGTTCATAATCTTCACGCAAACGAAAACTGAAAATCCAGAGGTCATGCAAAACAAAGATGCATACAGGTATAGACTGCGCTTGTCATGCTTACAGCTGTTTTTTCTAATGATTGTAGGATGAACTGTAACTGATCAATAAAACAGCACAGGCAAGACGAACTCATAGCTAACATATAATGTGTGTGTGTGTGTGTGTGTGTGTGTGTGTGTGTGTGTGTGTGTGTACAAAGGTCATAGTGAGGTGGAAGACGAACTCATGGCTAACATATAATGTGTGTGTGTGTATGTGTGTGTGTGTGTGTGTGTGTGTGTGTGTGTGTGTGTGTGTACAAAGGTCATGGTGAGGTGTTCGCAGGTCATCCAAGAGGCCGGAGACTTCCATCTGACCCGGCCCGTCAGACCTGGGGTGCTCAAGAGGGATTCAAAACAAACCACACGTTACATTTCCCTCCCATGCACCAGGCCCTTCGTGACGTGCTTGTGGTGGCGGGTGTTCCAGTGGTTCTACAGGGAAGCGGGTCTTTAATGGCCGTGGGAGAAGGGGGAAAGATTGATGCCATGGAAGCGGAGGAGAACGGGAGGTACAGTGGAGATCTGCACTGGCGAAGGGGGTGAGGGACTTCGCATACAGTGGAGACTCACTTAGACAGGCGATGAGGAACCCCACACAGAGTGATAACCACCTCGATAAATGATGAAGAACCCCATACAGAGAGAAGACCCCTCACAAAATAAGAAGAATAACCTCAAAAAGAGTGAAGAACCCCCTAGACAAACGAAGAGGAACCTCACAAAGAGTGAAGGACCTCGTAAACAAACGAAGAGGAACCTCACAAAGAGTGAAGGACCCCCTAGACAAACGAAGAGGAACCTCACAAAGAGTGAAGGACCCTTCAGAAGAGGAATGGGATCCTCATACACAGAGTGAAGAACCCCAGCCAGACAAAGGACGAGGAACCTCAAATCGAGCGAGGAACCTCACACGAGAGGGAGGGAAGACGACGAGAGGTGCGCGGGCCAGTAGGTCGAGCCAGGGAGGTTTGAGCGTAGCCTTCGCCGTTCACTAACCCGCCGTTGTACTAGATAATATCAGATATATACAACGCCGTAAGAATAGAAACGTCCGCGGTCCGCGCCGAACACAAACTCGAACGCGGGATTTATTCTGACATGTCGTTTTCGGTCACAAAAGCATGGCTGGGTGTGTTACCGCGACAACAGCGGTGCGACAAGACTCGACCCTCCAGCCCACCTCCCGCAGGGCGCCCGCAAGGGATACAGACCTCTTTGTAAACGCTGGCTGGGATGCGCTTACAGCGAGGGCGCATGTTTTATTGACGTTACCAACTTTATGCACCGGTCCTTAATATCTCTCTCTGACAGAGACCGCGAAACGGTGTATATTAAACGGGTGGGAGTCGTGAAAAATGCTGGGATGCGTCTCGGGGATGTACTGGGTTAGCCTTGTGGTGCGTGGAAAGGTGAGGAGAGAGGGAGGGAGTCTCTGTGGCATCCCTGGAGGTGGGCGTGTAGCGCCTGGCTCCCGGGCGGCGGCCTCGCCCCTACAACGGTGGTGCTGATGGGCGGCCGTGGGTGTCGTTGGCACGTTGCGGGTGGACATGGGGAGATTATGCAGTGGACACGAGCGACCGTGGGTGGATTTGGGAGGACGTGGATGGACATGGGAGGTTGTGGATGAACGAGGACAACTGTGGGTGGGTATGGGAGGTTGTGAGTCGATCTGGGAGGTTGTGGGTAGATATGGGAGGTTGTGGGTAGGTATGGGTGATGGGTATGGGTGGTGGATGTGTGGAGGTATTCATCAACCACTCAACTGCGACAGTACGGCCCTTGAGCACGACAGTGCAACTCCTTAAGCACGACAGTATGACCCTTTAGCACGACAGAATGACCCTTGAGCACGACAGTACGACCCTTGAGCACGACAGTACGTCACCCTTGAGCACGACAGTACGACCCTTGGGTGTGACATCTTGGCCTTTGACCTGACCCTACCTATACTTACGGTCGGCCTGAGAGAACAGACGAACCCCATGGGACTGGTTCGGTTACCCCAGGCTTAACAACCACTCAGCGTCTCCTGATCTTAATCGCTGACGTCAGCACACCGCGCGGGCACGTCGCCCAGGGTTGTGACATCACCACATCCTGGAGGCACGTCAGCACATCATCACAACGTGACATCCCCGCACAGTGCGGACATATGACAACACCTTGTGTGACATCTGGTATCGCTGATGAAGGCACAGCATCACTCCACGTGACATCACCATCGCTGATAGAACGAGCAACATGAGAACTGTATACCCGAGGACGACATACGACCTCACTATATACCCGAGGACGAACATACGACCTCACTGTATACCCGAGGACGACACACGACCTCGCTGTATACCCGAGGACGAACATACGACCTCGCTGTATATCCAAGGACGAACACACGACCTCACTTTATACCCAAGGACGAACATACGACCTCACTGTATACCCGAGGACGACATACGACCTCACTATATACCCGAGGACGAACATACGACCTCACTATATACCCGAGGACGAACATACGACCTCACTATATACCCGAGGACGAACATACGACCTCACTATATACCCGAGGACGAACATACGACCTCACTATATACCCGAGGACGACATACGACCTCACTATATACCCGAGGACGAACATACGACCTCACTATATACCCGAGGACGAACATACGACCTCACTATATACCCGAGGACGAACATACGACCTCACTATATACCCGAGGACGACATACGACCTCACTATATACCCGAGGACGAACATACGACCTCACTATATACCCGAGGACGAACATACGACCTCACTATATACCCGAGGACGACATACGACCTCACTATATACCCGAGGACGAACATACGACCTCACTATATACCCGAGGACGAACATACGACCTCACTATATACCCGAGGACGACATACGACCTCACTATATACCCGAGGACGACACACGACCTCACTATATACCCGAGGACGACATACGACCTCACTATATACCCGAGGACGAACATACGACCTCACTATATACCCGAGGACGAACATACGACCTCACTATATACCCGAGGACGACATACGACCTCACTATATACCCGAGGACGAACATACGACCTCACTATATACCCGAGGACGAACATACGACCTCACTATATACCCGAGGACGAACATACGACCTCACTATATACCCGAGGACGAACATACGACCTCACTATATACCCGAGGACGAACATACGACCTCACTATATACCCGAGGACGAACATACGACCTCACTATATACCCGAGGACGAACATACGACCTCACTATATACCCGAGGACGAACATACGACCTCACTATATACCCGAGGACGAACATACGACCTCACTATATACCCGAGGACGAACATACGACCTCACTATATACCCGAGGACGAACATACGACCTCACTATATACCCGAGGACGAACATACGACCTCACTATATACCCGAGGACGAACATACGACCTCACTATATACCCGAGGACGAACATACGACCTCACTATATACCCGAGGACGAACATACGACCTCACTATATACCCGAGGACGAACATACGACCTCACTATATACCCGAGGACGAACATACGACCTCACTATATACCCGAGGACGAACATACGACCTCACTATATACCCGAGGACGACATACGACCTCACTATATACCCGAGGACGAACATACGACCTCACTATATACCCGAGGACGACATACGACCTCACTATATACCCGAGGACGACATACGACCTCACTATATACCCGAGGACGAACATACGACCTCACTATATACCCGAGGACGAACATACGACCTCACTATATACCCGAGGACGAACATACGACCTCACTATATACCCGAGGACGAACATACGACCTCACTATATACCCGAGGACGAACATACGACCTCACTATATACCCGAGGACGAACATACGACCTCACTATATACCCGAGGACGAACATACGACCTCACTATATACCCGAGGACGAACATACGACCTCACTATATACCCGAGGACGAACATACGACCTCACTATATACCCGAGGACGAACATACGACCTCACTATATACCCGAGGACGAACATACGACCTCACTATATACCCGAGGACGAACATACGACCTCACTATATACCCGAGGACGAACATACGACCTCACTATATACCCGAGGACGAACATACGACCTCACTATATACCCGAGGACGAACATACGACCTCACTATATACCCGAGGACGAACATACGACCTCACTATATACCCGAGGACGAACATACGACCTCACTATATACCCGAGGACGAACATACGACCTCACTATATACCCGAGGACGAACATACGACCTCACTATATACCCGAGGACGAACATACGACCTCACTATATACCCGAGGACGAACATACGACCTCACTATATACCCGAGGACGAACATACGACCTCACTATATACCCGAGGACGAACATACGACCTCACTATATACCCGAGGACGAACATACGACCTCACTATATACCCGAGGACGAACATACGACCTCACTATATACCCGAGGACGAACATACGACCTCACTATATACCCGAGGACGAACATACGACCTCACTATATACCCGAGGACGAACATACGACCTCACTATATACCCGAGGACGACATACGACCTCACTATATACCCGAGGACGAACATACGACCTCACTATATACCCGAGGACGAACATACGACCTCACTATATACCCGAGGACGAACATACGACCTCACTATATACCCGAGGACGAACATACGACCTCACTATATACCCGAGGACGACATACGACCTCACTATATACCCGAGGACGAACATACGACCTCACTATATACCCGAGGACGAACATACGACCTCACTATATACCCGAGGACGACATACGACCTCACTATATACCCGAGGACGACATACGACCTCACTATATACCCGAGGACGAACATACGACCTCACTATATACCCGAGGACGAACATACGACCTCACTATATACCCGAGGACGAACATACGACCTCACTATATACCCGAGGACGAACATACGACCTCACTATATACCCGAGGACGAACATACGACCTCACTATATACCCGAGGACGAACATACGACCTCACTATATACCCGAGGACGAACATACGACCTCACTATATACCCGAGGACGAACATACGACCTCACTATATACCCGAGGACGAACATACGACCTCACTATATACCCGAGGACGAACATACGACCTCACTATATACCCGAGGACGAACATACGACCTCACTATATACCCGAGGACGAACATACGACCTCACTATATACCCGAGGACGAACATACGACCTCACTATATACCCGAGGACGACATACGACCTCACTATATACCCGAGGACGAACATACGACCTCACTATATACCCGAGGACGAACATACGACCTCACTATATACCCGAGGACGAACATACGACCTCACTATATACCCGAGGACGAACATACGACCTCACTATATACCCGAGGACGACATACGACCTCACTATATACCCGAGGACGAACATACGACCTCACTATATACCCGAGGACGAACATACGACCTCACTATATACCCGAGGACGAACATACGACCTCACTATATACCCGAGGACGACATACGACCTCACTATATACCCGAGGACGAACATACGACCTCACTATATACCCGAGGACGAACATACGACCTCACTATATACCCGAGGACGAACATACGACCTCACTATATACCCGAGGACGAACATACGACCTCACTATATACCCGAGGACGAACATACGACCTCACTATATACCCGAGGACGAACATACGACCTCACTATATACCCGAGGACGAACATACGACCTCACTATATACCCGAGGACGAACATACGACCTCACTATATACCCGAGGACGAACATACGACCTCACTATATACCCGAGGACGAACATACGACCTCACTATATACCCGAGGACGAACATACGACCTCACTATATACCCGAGGACGAACATACGACCTCACTATATACCCGAGGACGAACATACGACCTCACTATATACCCGAGGACGACATACGACCTCACTATATACCCGAGGACGAACATACGACCTCACTATATACCCGAGGACGAACATACGACCTCACTATATACCCGAGGACGAACATACGACCTCACTATATACCCGAGGACGAACATACGACCTCACTATATACCCGAGGACGAACATACGACCTCACTATATACCCGAGGACGACATACGACCTCACTATATACCCGAGGACGAACATACGACCTCACTATATACCCGAGGACGAACATACGACCTCACTATATACCCGAGGACGACATACGACCTCACTATATACCCGAGGACGAACATACGACCTCACTATATACCCGAGGACGAACATACGACCTCACTATATACCCGAGGACGAACATACGACCTCACTATATACCCGAGGACGAACATACGACCTCACTATATACCCGAGGACGACATACGACCTCACTATATACCCGAGGACGAACATACGACCTCACTATATACCCGAGGACGAACATACGACCTCACTATTATTATTATTTTTCTTCTTCTTCTTCTTCTTCTTCTTCTTCTTCTTCTTCTTCTTCTTCTTCTTCTTCTTCTTCTTCTTCTTCTTCTTCTTCTTCTTCTTCTTCTTCTTCTTCTTCTTCTTCTTCTTCTTCTTCTTCTTCTTCTTCTTCTTCTTCTTCTTCTTCTTCTTCTTCTTCTTCTTCTTCTTCTTCTTCTTCTTCTTCTTCTTCTTCTTCTTCTTCTTCTTCTTCTTCTTCTTCTTCTTCTTCTTCTTCTTCTTCTTCTTCTTCTTCTTCTTCTTCTTCTTCTTCTTCTTCTTCTTCTTCTTCTTCTTCTTCTTCTTCTTCTTCTTCTTCTTCTTCTTCTTCTTCTTCTTCTTCTTCTTCTTCTTCTTCTTCTTCTTCTTCTTCTTCTTCTTCTTCTTCTTCTTCTTCTTCTTCTTCTTCTTCTTCTTCTTCTTCTTCTTCTTCTTCTTCTTCTTCTTCTTCTTCTTCTTCTTCTTCTTCTTCTTCTTCTTCTTCTTCTTCTTCTTCTTCTTCTTCTTCTTCTTCTTCTTCTTCTTCTTCTTCTTCTTCTTCTTCTTCTTCTTCTTCTTCTTCTTCTTCTTCTTCTTCTTCTTCTTCTTCTTCTTCTTCTTCTTCTTCTTCTTCTTCTTCTTCTTCTTCTTCTTCTTCTTCTTCTTCTTCTTCTTCTTCTTCTTCTTCTTCTTCTTCTTCTTCTTCTTCTTCTTCTTCTTCTTCTTCTTCTTCTTCTTCTTCTTCTTCTTCTTCTTCTTCTTCTTCTTCTTCTTCTTCTTCTTCTTCTTCTTCTTCTTCTTCTTCTTCTTCTTCTTCTTCTTCTTCTTCTTCTTCTTCTTCTTCTTCTTCTTCTTCTTCTTCTTCTTCTTCTTCTTCTTCTTCTTCTTCTTCTTCTTCTTCTTCTTCTTCTTCTTCTTCTTCTTCTTCTTCTTCTTCTTCTTCTTCTTCTTCTTCTTCTTCTTCTTCTTCTTCTTCTTCTTCTTCTTCTTCTTCTTCTTCTTCTTCTTCTTCTTCTTCTTCTTCTTCTTCTTCTTCTTCTTCTTCTTCTTCTTCTTCTTCTTCTTCTTCTTCTTCTTCTTCTTCTTCTTCTTCTTCTTCTTCTTCTTCTTCTTCTTCTTCTTCTTCTTCTTCTTCTTCTTCTTCTTCTTCTTCTTCTTCTTCTTCTTCTTCTTCTTCTTCTTCTTCTTCTTCTTCTTCTTCTTCTTCTTCTTCTTCTTCTTCTTCTTCTTCTTCTTCTTCTTCTTCTTCTTCTTCTTCTTCTTCTTCTTCTTCTTCTTCTTCTTCTTCTTCTTCTTCTTCTTCTTCTTCTTCTTCTTCTTCTTCTTCTTCTTCTTCTTCTTCTTCTTCTTCTTCTTCTTCTTCTTCTTCTTCTTCTTCTTCTTCTTCTTCTTCTTCTTCTTCTTCTTCTTCTTCTTCTTCTTCTTCTTCTTCTTCTTCTTCTTCTTCTTCTTCTTCTTCTTCTTCTTCTTCTTCTTCTTCTTCTTCTTCTTCTTCTTCTTCTTCTTCTTCTTCTTCTTCTTCTTCTTCTTCTTCTTCTTCTTCTTCTTCTTCTTCTTCTTCTTCTTCTTCTTCTTCTTCTTCTTCTTCTTCTTCTTCTTCTTCTTCTTCTTCTTCTTCTTCTTCTTCTTCTTCTTCTTCTTCTTCTTCTTCTTCTTCTTCTTCTTCCTCTTACTGACCTACTGACCAATATTTTGAGTGACCCAGCTAGTGCCACCGTGCATTCCTTCGGTACATTTGGGGAGACATCATTAAAACCAAGATCCTTACATGGGCCAAGTGGTTTTGCCAGCTTGATTATGTCAATTCCGAGTCAGGTTCTATAGCTTCTAAGACTTCCTCATGCTCCGGCTAGTAGCGTTGTTCTCCAACCTGTGAGAGCACTTTGAAAATCATCCATCAGCTCCTCGCATATTTCCTCATCATCGCAAGAGGTTCCTCCGCGTCCCTTAGCTTCATCAGCTGCTCTTTAACCGATAATGTGATCCTGTTGAACTCACGGGAAAGTTTTGGATTGTCTTTCGCCTCATCCACGATGCTCTTTTGAAAGTCTTAGTGATCCTCAATTTCTTGTCTTGCGGAGCTCGTTTCTTGTTCTCTTGTATCTTTCATATACTGGCTGGCTGCTGTATCGTCTATGTTTCATCCACAGGGAGATGTATGTGTGTGTGTGTGTGTGTGTGTGTGTGTGTGTGTGTGTGAGGATGACCTCGGGACAAACTGGTGACGATGCATGGGATACAAAACGAACATTCGTATGAGAGTTTGACAAGAGTCCATGTTCCTCCACACACGTCAGTTGCGACCGACAGATCTTTATGAATTTCACGGAAAATATCGGCCGACAAATGTGTCGGGAAGTTATGAACTGCCGCAATTTATTACTTCATTAAGTCACAATATAATCTAGGTCGTGTTTTAATGGATGAAAGGCATTCACGATGGAGTGAGGGACAATCATAATGGTCCTTCAAGGGGTATGTTGCTTCCTGATACAATGAGGATAAACTGGTCAAATACACAGGAGAACGAGCCAATAGTCTAGCTTGAATAGGGGGCTCAGCGGCCTCTGGACGTGGCGGGAAATCCCATCCACGTAGAAAATAACGCCACAATTCGCACTTTAGCCGCCACCAGGGTCAAGCCTCTCGACCCATTCACTGCCGGACAGTTGACAATGTCGCCAGTATTTCTGGGGTATTAAGTCGACCCGGCCCACTCAGCTTTGTGGGATCCCCCTTACCCACCACAACCAAGGGAACCTTCGTCCCCTCCCTCCTAGACACATACCACCAGGAATGCCCTCCCTCCCTCCACCTTTCCCTCTACTCGTGCGCCCCTCCGCCCTTATCACCCACCAGGCCTCCTCGTCCACGCCTCCGTCGCTTCTCGCGCGTCATTCGCTACCCTCACTTTCATGTCCTGCAACTCGAAGCCTTTGATAATTACCAGCCTTAATGCCCACCGGTAAATATCTCTCCCAGTGATAGAATCAACCTCACTTCTTCCACTCGCTTCCGAAATGACGCACCCACCCATCCATCCAGCCATCGCCAGCAAAATACGAACACCACAGTGTCTGAAGTGATGATGTCCAGTGCGAGGGGAGGTGATGATCATTGCGAGGTGGGGGCAACACCGACGCGAAGACCATAGTACACGCCACAGGTGTCAGACGGTGACTTTTCCCTGTTTTGTTTGGTTTATGGAGTCGCCAACAAAGGCGGGTTCTCTCGCGGTCCTCCAAGGCACAAAACTGTATTTAGTGAGGCGGGCGCGAGTCTTTCATGGAATTATGGGATTAGCCGACCTAGAGGGGACTTGGCCGAGTATCCAGGCTGATTTACAGTCCGGTGATATCTTCTTAGAGGGCGGGAGAGGAGAGAGGATGATGGGCACTTTGACTGGCCCGCCGACCCAGGCGTGAGTTGCCGGACGGAGGTGGGTGACGAGCGTAAAGAAATCGTCGATGAAAGAGACAATCGCGCGGCATCACTCGTGTTTAGCCGACTGCCGGATGTTTACCCGCGCTCCACCTGCGGGTATTTTTAGCGGCTTACATCGTCTCCTCCACCACCCTGGCCCCCCCACGGCTGCTCCTCCAGACTCTTTTACTGATGTATAACTCCGCCTTACCTCCACCAAGCCCGGGTCTCTGTGAGCTACATAAACAAACCCTGGGCCATGAAGGCAAGTCTTCCAACCTGTACTTCAAACGGGAGAAAATATGGCGAGGGAAAGAAAGAATAATGTGACGCCGCTTGTAGGTGGAAGCTCAGAAAACTGACCTCATGATACGTATATATAATTTCTAGTCGCTGAAGAACTTGGTCCCAAGCTTCAAACACCGAGTGCTGTCGTGGGTGTCATGGTGGCTGGACATGCTAACCGCCAGCCACTGGTACCGACCAAGCACGGCGAGGCTCCAGGTGTTGGCCGACACTGAGATCTTAACTGGAATCAGCCATCAAGTGCATTATAACAAGTGGACTGGGAGGTTCTTCCTGCGGTATACAGATGTCATTCAGCGGCGTCTGATACAACGAGGAGGAAACAGATAGGCGAAGTATCTGTTGTTGTAGGTTGTGGAGGGGGGGTGAGCGGTGCTGACGGCGTGGGTGTGGAGAGAGAGGAGGGGAAGGAAGGAGGGAGGGAGGGCGTGGTGCGGGAACAGTGATGATGCAAACTCTGGGCCGCCCCTCGAACGCACCACCTCAGCAGGACCTGGTCATCACTGTGACCCGACACCAACCCACCCACCTCCTCCCCCTCCTCCTCCTACCCTTCCCTCACTGTCACTTAAATCCTAACCCTCCTCATCAAAGTATTGCCTCGTGTTGATCACAGAAATGATGAGATCATTTATCAAGTCCATTAAATGTTCAGACTAAACGTATGTTGAACAGGCTGTCCTGATGTGCTCTACAGCTGGGTACGGCTACGATGGCCCTCCTCCACTTATCGCATGGACGACAAAAAAAAAGAGAGAGAAAGATTTTCCACAAATTCCAGCAGGGAGTAAGTCACCCCAGCGTCACTGGCTATTAAGTACTGAGCATGACAGTTGCAGCCGCGACCACCTACCACCACAGGTATTCCTGGTTCCAAAGCATTTCAGTGACGGGTTGTGGTTCTCTGTCTGTCTGTCTCTCTCTCTTTCTCTCCCTCTTACCTTTTTTTTTATTCTTTCTCTTACAAAACGTCCAGCACCTTTCTGGCTTTCTGTGCCTCCCCCAGAACAGGGGTTACGTAGGGCGACCACAGACGGCCGTCAGCGGCCAACAAAGAAGTGAGAAGGAAGAAAAGAGGAGAAGATCGAGCGGGAATGAGGCGCGCTATCGGCAGGAGAGGGAGGGAGGGAGGCGTAACCTGGGAAAGAAAAGAACTTTGTGTCAGAACAGAAGACGTAATTCCTGGCGGATGGGTCTAGTTGCTGGTGGGTGGCGGCGGGGAGACCTGACCACCTCAGCCACATTCACGAGCACGGAACTTGTTTTCTGTGATATCTTCAGCAGAGGAAGCTTTGTCCAGGATAAATTATCCAAATGTAATGTGACGATTTTCCTGTTCAGTGAGCTGATCACATATTTGCAGGGTGTATTGTCTGCAGGCGCGCGTGCGCGTGTGTGTGTGTAATGGGGCTGGGCAAAATGCGAGGGTGGGCAGGACGGTGGGAAGGCTAGGGTGTATATGGGAGGGAGGTTGGGGTCATATGAGGGGAGGGTGAGTCACACGGATGGGAAGACTGGTCCTATGTCAGGGTGAGCTCGTATGTAAGGTACGACTGGGTCGTATACACAGGAGAGGGGCTTGTCGTATGGAACGAGAGGCTAAGTCAGGCGGTTGGGTCGTCCATACAACGTTATGTCGTATATTGGAGGGTTGGTCGTATATGAAGAGGTTAGATCGTATGCAAAAGAAGAGTGAGTCGTACCTTCGAGAGTGGGTCGTGGGAGGAGGGAACGTGACAGGTAAAGAAGGCTGCCCCATACAGGAGGTCTGAGGGGGCTATATATATATATGAGGAGACAACGTCGAACAGGTAAACCATAGTCTAGACCAGTGAAGGAAGGGCGTCGGGGCCGGACAGCAGTGGTGGGACAAGGAAACATACACAAGGGATGAACAGGGCTGGGCAGGAGAGGAGGACAGGCGGTTGGGTAGGTCATGAGATGAGGAGGTTAGCGAGAGGTTCACTGGAGGAGCTGCACAGGGACCCCAGAGAGTGAGTGAGGTCAGGGCGCAGCAACCACTGGGCTGGTTCACGCCTACGGATCCTGACAAAGGTCTGTGCTAGTAGCTCACACCTCCAGGTCCTGCCAAGGGCCCGTGGCAAGCAGTGAGTGCGGTCAGGGCGCAGCGACCACTGGGCTGGTTCAACGCCAGCGGATCCTGACAAAGGCCTGTGCTAGTAGCTCATACATCCAGGTCCTGCTGAGGGCCCGTGGCAAGCAGGGTGACCCGGAGAATCGAAAATGAAGATCCTGCCGCTTTCAAAATGTTCATAATGTTTACCTCACATCCTGCTGAGTAGTACACATATCCTCTGTCCCGCAGATTTCACGAAGATGAATCTTTTGGTCTACGTAAACAGCAACACTCGTTGTACTGATAAGACGCAACACAACCAACTGTGTTAACACGTACATTAATCTCTGTTGTGTTAACACGTATTCGTCTCTGTCTGGTGGCTGTACTCGACCTTTTTCAGGTGATTGTAATAAGGAATTAATGGTGAAAAGTATTTTCCTAAGACATGACCTCGTGTTCATGAGGCATTACCACAATTTGTTGTGCCAGTAAAATTTTTTACTTCGATTGATATCAAGGAAACGCAGTTTGGTAACAGGTACTTCACCTTGCCACAGACATACACCTCAGGTGTATAGGGAGGGAAACATACTGCATTCGCTCGCGAGTTCTGGCGTTTCTGGTCTACTATTACTAAGACAGTGATTAACAAAGTTACAGGTATACAGCCTTCACAATATACAATGGAGTCATCACAGAGATACGCCTCTGAAGAAGTCTGTGCAGCATCTAAATCTGTCATAGATTAAAAAAAGTTTTGTTTTTTGGGGGGTGAGAGGGGAACGTATATCATCTTGACTCGAAGATATGGAGGAGCGATATGAGTGACCTGGTTACATACAGAAACGACATTAACAGAAGAGATGCAAAATCCGACATGGTTTAAGACAGCCAGGGACCCGAAACTCCCCGCCCCGACCAGTGTGTATATACAACCTCGCACAAAAGTCCTGGGACGGCCCTTGACGTCCCGCTCCGCGCCTGAGCGAAGCTATGCCTAGCCCACTGTATCAAGCTGTCGAGACAGACGGCTTAGTACAGCTTCAACCAAGCGCGACCCAAGATTCGCCCGCGACTGGACAGTAATTTTCATCCACACACAAGTGATGTAGATCCCTCTACTGTAGTTCAGCTGTCCACATAGACGTGGCACAGCTCCCCCCAGTGTAGGTCAGCTGTCACACAGACGTGGTACAGCTCCTCCCAGTGTAGTTCAGCTGTCCACACAGACGTGTACAGCTCCCCTCAGTGTAGTTCAGCTGTCCACACAGACGTGGTACAGCTCCCCTCAGTGTAGGTCAGCTGTCTACACAGACGTGGTACAGCTCCCCTCAGTGTAGTTCAGCTGTCCACACAGACGTGGTACAGCTCCCCTCAGTGTAGGTCAGCTGTCCACACAGACGTGGTACAGCTCCCCTCAGTGTAGGTCAGCTGTCCACACAGACGTGGTATAGCTCCCCTCAGTGTAGTTCAGATATCCACACAGACGTGGTATAGCTCCCCACACTGTAGGTCAGCTGTCCACACAGACGTGGTACAGTTCCCCACACTGTAGGTCAGCTGTCCACACAGACGTGGTATAGCTCCTCTCCTCACACCGCAGGTCAGCTACACACACAGACGTGGTATAGCTCCCAACACTGTCAGCTGCTGACACAGACGTGGTACAGCTCCCCCCAACTGCAGGTCAGCTGTGGACCACTGATATCACCAGTCTCGCCGAGGTCATATGATTAGCTCCCATCGATGAAGAAGAGAGAGAACAGTTCTACTACCAACCCCCCCCCAGCGTCCACGTCTACGTCCGTGTGCCCGGGCGCGTCCACACCCTGATTGAGTCTTGCATCCGAGTTCAGTTTTCAGTCGTTGACGCACGGTCATGTACCTCCACGTACAGATGGACACTGATAAGTGTCCATTCAGTATTCCACTAAAAAGGAAGTCGCTCTGACCTACACATCACGCCTCAGAGCAAAGCTTCTCCATCGGTGATGACTTGAGTCTGGCAGAGAGTTGATGCTACAAAGCAGAGCTGGGGACGGACCTACTGAAATACGAGTCGACGACTAAGCAGAACAGACGTCAGTGGCCTGGAACTTGGGTGGAATGTATGGAGTCTTGGACGCGCAACAATCCTCCCATGTGAGCTCGACCATCCATCGCAACGGAGATCTTTAAATCGAGTACTATGACCGAGAAGCCATTCAGAAGCCAATTCCAAAACGAGGTAGTTAACTAGCGAAGGTTGAACAACCTCGAGAGATTTGTAAATAGGGAGAATCTACACTGAACAACCTACACATGGGGAGAGGGGAGGACTTAACAGTCAGTCTCTGCCAACTACAACAGCACCCACATGTGCTGAGGGCCTGGCCATCCACCGTCGCTGTGGACGGAGTGAGCCCGGGTGACAAATAGCAACATTTGTGGCCACAGCTTCCCAGGGTGGTGGCCGGGGTGTCTCTGGGTCCTGACCCCTCAACAACCTCCACCTTTATACCAGTTGATGAACAGCTGCCGCCCTTCCCTCCTCCCACGTCTGCACGCCCTGGCCTTTCTCACCTGCCAACAGCCCCCGCCCCCTACACATCCTTCCCTCAAAAAAAGAAAAAGAAAAAAAAAAAGAATCCACACGCCCTTCCCCTGACACCTTCTCACACAGAACCCTCCCGCCCCTTCACTTACCCCGCCCTCAGCTTACCACCTTCTCTCTCTCTCTCTCTCTCTCTCTCTCTCTCTCTCTCTCTCTCTCTCTCTCTCTCTCTCTCTCTCTCTCTCTCTGCCTCCACGAAGGACTGTGTTCTTGTACCCTGCACGACACACCAGCTACCATCCTCCCTCACTAGCCACACAACCCACCACACTCCTCGTACGGGGGAAAAAAAAATGATGTGAAGGTTGGTAGGGAATGAGGGTAAGTGACTCCTCCTCTTCTCCTGGGGGATCGAAAATGGACAACGAATTGATTTTCCCGGCAGTGAAGCCTTGCGCCAAGATGATGAACGGTAGACGAACGAGTTACCATGAGATGAAGAAGTCCTGACTGGACTTGCTTAGCAGTGATGGGGTCTTCTTCCAAGATAGGAAGGCCAACTGCAGCAGCAGCATCAGAGGGCCTCCTGGTCACCTGGGTGAGGAATGGTCGAAGGTCTAATAACCCAAAGGGTTGAAACTCTCCTACTGGGATGAGGAGTTGTACACGGCACCATGACCAGTGTAAGATCTAATCCCATCCAGCAGGTGAGGTATACAGTTGACTGCAGGAGCCCAAGGGTAAGGACGGGCCAGAGGTGGACGGAAGTGTGGGTGGCGCGGCCTTTATGTTCCGTGATGGATGATGTGGGAGGGGGGGCGTCCCGCGGGGCAGGGACCTCGGACAGCGGGATGGCCCCCTCCGCCAGGGTTAGTTGACGCTGACTGACGGGAACCAACCCCATCTCTAACTGATACGTAAACACGCGCCAGACCGGTATACCGACAGTTAAACAGATTCACATCTCACAAACGTGCGAACACACACAAAAGACGCGTGTCAAAGGAACCTTCTTGGTATGGGTTGAGGTCACCGGTGGAGTGACGCAGGGTTCTGGTCTGGGACCATTACTCTTCTTGATCTATGTAAATGACTTGCTAGAAGGTATGGACTCCTACCTGTACATGTTTGCAGATGATGCTTAGTTTATGGGGAAAGTGGAAAAAAAGGCGTGGAAGATTGCATCAACTTACAAGGGGACCTTGACAGACTCGTAAAGTTGGTCTGGTGTATGGATGACGAAATTCAACCCGAGTAAATGTAAGTTATGAGGATGAGACACAGTAACAGAAGGCTTTAGTATGAATATCATCTCGCAGGAAAATAAGCTGCGGGAGTCAGTGTGAGAGAGGGACTTGAGAGCTCCCATTGTCCCTACCCTGTTGGCAGAGTCCCACAATAAAGAGAAGAGTAAAAGAGACTAATCTGAACAGCGTTTATGTATGTATGAAGAAATAGAAAACTCTTCACTCTTACCTAAGACCGAAACTCGAATAAGCTTCTCAGGTCTGGTCACCGTACTTATTAATGGAGCAACAAAGAACTAATAAATATGCAAGGAGACGTTTCGATTCCCTTATCATTCCTCTGATGAAGGATTCTGTTGCCAGGTTAACCTACTTGAATTCCCAATGCCTCTCACACACACATTCCTACAGCTTATTTCTTAGGGGGCCTTACTTCACAACGACCCAGTCTCACTTCACATATACTCGGGTTGAAATCCATCACCCATGCATCACACCAACTTTAGTGGTCGTTCCGTGGCGGTGGTCAAGGATCGTTATCAAGAAATGCACGCTATTCCTTACCTCGCACTTTCCTCAACACCAACTGTGGCTTTATGTAATACAAGGGTATGGTGGTGTGAAGTCTGGCCTTACCATAAGTTAAGGGATCAGAGCAGAAATCTAAGATGGTCATTGCACATGACTTCCTTGCATTAGAATCGTGTTGTTGATTTCTTTCTCTACAAGAAATCATATACTGATTTCGGATTATCCTTTCCAGTGCCTTAAAAAGTCCACACTTGTCATGGAGGGTGTCCTTTAGTTCAACGCCTCTTCACAGTGTCCTTTCGTACAGATAGGAAGTAAGTTTCTCTTCCTCCACTCGACCGACACTATGCCTTTGTCTAGTGACATTTTGACCCGCATTTCCGATGGCGTATCAAGTGTATCTGCACACATCTAAAATTTCTATTAGAACCATGAGCTTTGCATGTGTGAAGACCCTATAGTGTTGTGCTCATGTCCTTAAGAGAGATCTGATGCTTATCCAGACACCTCTTCCCCATTCCAATCCCACTGAGGTCGGGGGCTACAGTGTCTTCCACTGCGAAAACATACTTTTGAAAATGAACATACGATTCCTCACACGTCCTTGCAACATCTTCTGCAACCCTTCCGTCTGAATCCCTCAATATGACCAGCTGCTCTTGACCATTGCCCTGACCATGACCCAACCATGAGCAGTGCCATGGCCATGATCAACCATGAGCAGCATCCTCGCGTTCACCACCACCACCACCACCACTACCTTCCATAGCCACGGTACCAATCAACCACAGTCCCAGTACCTCATCACTGCCACAACAGCACGTCAGCCACAGCAGCACCACCAACCACAGCATCACCACCACAGTTACCTACCATAGCCGCGGCACCAACAGCCAATATCATCACTACCGCCACCCCAACGCTAGCATCTACCACAGCCACACCCAAACACTAGCATCTACCACAGCCACAGTACCACTACCACCCCCAGCGCTAGTGCACACAGCACTACAGCAGCAACAGTACCTACCACAGCCACAGCAGCAACAGTACCTACCACAGCCACAGCAGCAACAGTACCTACCACAGCCACAGCAGCAACAGTACCTACCACAGCCACAGCAGCAACAGTACCTACCACAGCCACAGTGGCAACAGTACCTACCTCAGCCACAGCGGCAACAGTACCTACCACAGCCACAGCCCCCCCATCGGCCACCCCGGCACCAGTACCCACCACAGCAACCACCACCCCGCGTTAGGGGCTTGACGAAGCAGCGAAGTGTTAAGCCTCCATAATATACCCACGAGCGGCGGCCATTATTCCTGCTCATGTACTTCCAATGGGCCATGGACCCATCTCGGGACGACCCGGGGGTGTGGAGCAAGCGGGCCCCCAACCCACCGTGAGAAACACGGGGCACATCCACCCTTCAACACAGGTGAGATAAGGACCGAAATGAATGATTTTGCAGGGGCGAGGAGGCTGTTGGCGGCGGGGAGGCGAGAAGTCAGTGTGTGTGTGTGTGTGTGTAGAGCACCACCCGGTCCCTCCCTCCTCCTCCTCCTCTCCCGCCTCCCCTACGCAAAGTGTGACAAAGACAACATAAGTTCGCGGTTTTGGGGGCCGTGCCTAAATCTAGTGGATTGTCCGCTGAGGGAGGCGCGTCGGCGTCCCACAATCTTTCACTCAGGCCAACGCGATACATCACTCGGCTATCATTAGAATCTCGGCGACATCCACTGGCGACAAATTCTGGAGTGGGGGGGCTGGTGTGTTGCGAGGCCTGGGTTCGTCCGGGGAGGGTGTGAGCAGAGGGAGGGACGGAGGGAGTGAGAGGTGAGAGAGGGGAGGGAGGTGGGTGCTTGGAGCTAGGGGTCTGGCTGCTCACATGGGCTCACTAATACGCTCCAGGACTCACTGATTTCGGACAGTGGGAAGGCTTGGGCCCAACGCAGGAGGGGACACCCCACCCCCCAGCACTGGGGATTTAAACTTGATGGTCTTGACGTGTGTATTTAGGCATACAGACTGGGTCGTCTGTACATACAGACGTGTCCTTCTGTACATACAGAGGTGTCCTTCTGTACATACAGACGTGTCCTTCTGTACACATACAGACGTATCCTTCTGTACATACAGACGTGTCCTTCTGTACATAGACCTATCCTTCTGTACATATAGACGTGTCCTTCTGTACATATAGACGTGTCCATCTGTACATACAGATGCGTCCGTCTGTACATACAGACGTGTGCTACTGTACATACAGACGTGTCCTTCTGTACATGCAGACGTGTCCCACATCTATACAGGCAGACGTGTCCCACATCTATACAGGCAGACGTGTCCTACATCTATACAAGCAGACGTGTCCTACATCTATACAGGCAGACGTGTCCTACATCTATACAGGCAGACGTGTCCTACATCTATACAAGCAGACGTGTCCCATATCTATACAGGCAGACTTGTCCTACATCTATACAGGCAGACGTGTCCTACATCTATACAGGCAGACGTGTCCCACATCTATACAAGCAGACGTGTCCTACATCTATACAGGCAGACGTGTCCTACATCTATACAGGCAGACGTGTCCTACATCTATACAGGAAGACGTGTCCTACATCTATACAGGCAGACGTGTCCCACATCTATACAGGCAGACGTGTCCTACATCTATACAGGCAGACGTGTCCTACATCTATACAGGCAGACGTGTCCTACATCTATACAGGCAGACGTGTCCTACATCTATACAGGCAGACGTGTCCTACATCTATACAGGCAGACGTGTCCTACATCTATACAGGCAGACGTGTCCTACATCTATACAGGCAGACGTGTCCTACATCTATACAGGCAGACGTGTCCCACATCTATCGACGTGTTCTGCTTCTGTATACCTCGTCTAAAAACATACACCGGGATAACACACAAAATCACAGCAAAAGGAATGTTTATTGTTCTAAATGTGACACAGGTTAGCTACACTACTTTTTTCCCCATCAAAAAACATGTTCAGGAGGAGTGTCTTTTTTTTCTTTCTTATTACTGAGAACCGTTCGCTTGAAAACAAGAGAAGGTAGGAGAGATGTGCGACAGGGCGTGTCTCGGGTGTGGCCAACCTCGTTCTGGCCAGGGGGTCCAGTGTGGCCAACCCGGTCCTGGCCAGGGGGTCTGGTGCGTCCAGCCTGGTCCTACAGTAGAGGGTGGGCAGTGCCCTAGCTGCTGACCCGCCCACACCCGACGACGGAAGCTATTGGCGCCACACTTCCCAGCGCACGGCAGGGGAGATGGACCTCACTCCCCAGCGCACGGCAGGGGAGACGGACGAGAGGACACAAGAGCAGGAAGGAGGCATGGGAGAGGCACGGTAGGGAGGAACGGTAGGGGGCTGAAGGACGGTATGGCAGGGGGCATGGAAGGGGTGATGGAATGGAGGGCACAAGAGAAGGGGGGAATGTGTAGGGAAAATGAAGGGGCACTTTACTAGGGAGATGGGGGGTTAAGAAGCGTCAGGAGGAACAGAGGGGAGGGCAGGAGGCCGGGGAAGGAGCTGAGCCACAACATGGAGGGGCGCGTGATGAGATACGGGAGGGAAGGGGCACGTGATGAGGCACGGGAGGGAAGGGGCACGTGATGAAGCACGGGAGGGAAGGGGAACGTGATGAGGTATGAGAGGGAAGGGGCGCGTGATGAGGCACGGGAGGGAAGGGGCGCGTGTACGTAAGGCAGGAGCTGGGTAAGACACCTGACGGAAAACCTGGGAGAAAACCTGAAGGTGGTGGAGGGTGGAGAGAGGACACGCTGAGGGGAGGAGGGGGTGCTATGCGTCGAGAGGTGGGGAGAGGCGGAGGGATGTGGGAGCGGAGAACAGGGGAGAGTACCGGGGAGAACTGAAGGGCGTAGGGAGGGAAGTGAAGGGACCACGTGAAGCATGGGAGGGGTGGGGAGTGTAGAGAGCACGTGAGGAAGGCACGTGAAGAGTGGCGGTGGAATGCACGTGAAGAGTGGTGAGGGAGGCACGTAAAGATTAGCAGAGCACGTGAGGACTGGCAGGGAGGCGCGTGAGGACTAGCAGGGCATGTGAGGACTGGCAGGGAGGCACGTGAGGACTGGCAGGGCATGTGAGGACTGGCAGGGAGGCACGTGAGGACTGGCAGGGCATGTGAGGACTGGCAGGGAGGCACGTGAGGACTAGCAGGGAGGCATGCGAGGACTGGCAGGGAGGCACGTGAGGACTGGCAGGGAGGAACGTGAAGACCAGCAGGGCACGTGAGAACTGGCAGGGCGGTACGTGGTGTTGATACAGCACGTAATGAAGCGGGTGCAGCTCAAGGTACGGCTCATGTACGATACTGTACCATCGGCAGTAAACACGATATGGCAAGGTACAGTATGAATTCTGCTGAGTTACAGAAAAAGACTTGGATATCGTAATCTCTGGTGACTTCGAAAGCCAAGTAAGCATGAGTACACAAGAGCAATACTAAGGGTAAACACGATTCTTGGAGTCATCGATAAGGGATTTGAACTCAACGCTACGTGAATCATATCCTCAGCTTTTACGATCCACTGGTGCGTCTCCACCCTGAATATCGCGGTCAGTTTTGGTCACAATACCTAAAAAAAAAAAAAAGAGTAGACAAAATGGAGGAATACAGCGTCGAGCTGCCAAGATGATCCCCGAACTGAGGAATAAATGCTGTGTGAGAGCCGACGACACGACTCAGGTTTACAAATGAGAAGGTTGAGAGGTGATCAAACACAGGTACTCAAACATCATCGAGAGGCCATGACAGTATCTCGATTCAAGGAGCACCTTCAGCCTTCATTCGTCTGGTCTCACTCGAAGTCATGGATACGAAATGTACCTCAAGTGAGGCGAGGTACTTCATCCTCTCAACAGATTAATATGTGGAATGATCAACAAGTAGCCCAACCTTACTATCGACTCGCACACTTTCGTAGAATATAAGATGATGATCGATTTACTCTCCGCCAGTTCTGCTACGTCCCTCTCCAATCGCAAAAGGGGATTAGAAAACACCGTTTGGGGGAGGCTCTATGCCCCAGACGCTGAAATTCGAATTGCGGTGACTCTCGATCGACCTAACACACAACACACAAGATGCGCCAGGTATTGTATATCAATCATTATGGCATCATACACTGTACTCTCGTTGTATGTAAGTGGAAGGAAAATATCACATCAGGATCACTGATGCGGGACTCAGACTTGACGATAGAGAAGGTAAGGGAGGGAGTGTGGAGTGCTCTCGGCGACAGACCGCGCCACCAGAAGCGCCAGCCACCCAGCCTTCGTCTACCTAAGCACCCACACTGGGGTAAAATATTACCCAGATGTATCGAGTGATTTACAAGATAGCGCTGTGTACTTACCAGCTGTGGGGTCGGGTAGGCCCACCTTGGGTGAGCAGGTGTGTGCCTTTCCTGGGAGGGGTAAGGGTGGGGGGGGTGGGGGATCAGTGGTTTGTAGGGGTGGGTTGGAAACCCTAATCCCCCTTACGCAAGTGAGGGGGGGGGGAGCCCGGAACTTTTCGTAACACGGATATACAAATAAACAGACGCATATATATATATATATATATATATATATATATATATATATATATATATATATATATATATATATATATATATATATATATATATATATTCCAATGAGTCCACGGGGAAAATGAAACACGAAAAGTTCCCAAGTGCACTTTCGTGTAATAATCACATCATCAGGGGAGACACAAGAGAGAAATATAACAGTCAGTTGATATACATCGAAGAGACGAAGCTAGGACGCCATTTGGTAAACATATATATATATATATATATATATATATATATATATATATATACGTGTGGACGTATGTATATACATGTGTATGGGGGAGGGTTGGGCCATTTCTTTCGTCTGTTTCCTTGCGCTACCTCGCAAACGCGGGAGACAGCGACAAAGTATAAAAAAAAAAAAAAAATATATATATATATATATATATATATATATATGTATATATATATATATATATATATATATATATATATATATATATATATATATATATATATATATATATATATATATGTTTCTATCTGGATTCACAGGTCACCTGGAATACAACGGTCATTTCGTAATGGCGACAGACATCTACTTTACCATCTCAAGAGTCCGGTATGAATAATGGTAAATGTACACACTCTCTTGATACAGCTGACGGACACTTCGCTCAGGTGTTAATGATGACCAACTGCAGGTTATTACCACACCTCCTCCTCCTCCCCACACAGACAGACAGACCGAGAGGGAGATTTATATGATGACCAAATCCCGCAGGTCATCATCTCCCTCCTCCTCTTTCTCCTCCTCCTCCCACCCAGCACACGGACAAGCCAGGCAGGTGCTGCGGTAATTAACACTACAATAAATAACATCCCACAGGACCGAGAGCGACACACACACACTGTTCCAAGCACCAGGACCCATCCTGCACTGTGTGTGTGTCTTGCAGCCACCGCTGGCTGGCTCGTGGTGTACTTCTCTCACCACTTAACCAACACCCCTTCCCACTTCTCCTCTTCACTGCTATGCAGAGAAGATGTGATAACTGATAGATAATAAAGTTAAAAAAAAAAAAGAGAGACATTGGTATAAGGGGATTTATCATGCTAGTGTGGACTGGCATGGGCTTGTGTGTGTGTGTGTGTGTGTGTGTGTGTGTGTGTGTGTGTGTGTAGCGGCTGCGCGAACCTCCCTACTGACCCTGGTAAACACACACACACACCTGCCACAATTTACGTGGCCGTAAAGCACTTATGAAACACATCTATACATTAGATAAGTAACGACGCGGCTGTGTCAACAACACTCCCTCCTCCCCCATCAAGTTATTGCCCTCACTATACGTCCAGTACATACCACGTCAAAATGTGTCTCGCATCATCCACGAACTTCAGGTCGGCGTGCGACGGAAAGGGAGACCCCCATCAGTGTTCAGCAGACGCAAAGGGGACTTGCGCCATGGCCAACCCGATATGATGTGTAGACAACAGTGTGCGGCAACGATACGCCAACGACCAAGTGTTTCAGCGAGTGGCTTAAGAAATCCCTGGGACGCGAGAGACTGTACCATCCCTGAGAGCCTGGCGATGCGACGAGTGATCATGACCCTCAGGTCAAAAGGCCCTGGCCGCTATCGTTCACAGGGAGCCTGGCTCTCTCGTGGTGGGCCGGGTGGGATGACAAGCCCCAACACCCACCTTCCCCTCCTAGGTCCAATGCTTAGGTCCCTCACCACCTGCAGGCCGCCCTAGAGCATAGGGCCCGCATCTCAAATCACAACAACGCCTAGGTCCAATGCTTAGGTCCCTCACCACCTGAGGGCCGCCCTAGAGCATAGGGCCCGCATCTCAAATCACAACAACGCCTAGGTCCAATGCTTAGGTCCCTCACCACCTGCGGGCCGCCCTAGAGCATAGGGCCCGCATCTCAAATCACAACAACGCCTAGGTCCAATGCTTAGGTCCCTCACCACCTGCGGGCCGCCCTAGAGCATAGGGCCCGCATCTCAAATCACAACAACGCCTAGGTCCAATGCTTAGGTCCTTCACCACCTGCGGGCCGCCCTAGAGCATAGGGCCCGCATCTCAAATCACAACAACGCCATCACACCCAAAAGGGTCGCTCTACCGTAGTAAGCTCACAGGCGAGGTACACACCAGCGTGATGGTGTTTGCAGGCACGGTCTCGGGGCTGGAGGACCATGGTAGGGCCAGAAAAATGCTATTATCATCATGAGGCCAAAAAGGGACGTGAGGCGGTGATGGCAAACCAGAGGAGTTTTTAGTCTGCTGGTCTTGGATATCCGGCCGGTGGATTCGGTACATTAAACATGACAGGTAGAGGAGGGAAGTAGTGTGGATACCAGGCCATTATTATTCGATGTACAACACTCACAAATAATTCGTCCGTTTACCTTTCTCAAATCACACACTCACACACACACACACAAAAAAAAAATAGATATTGGTTACTGTATTAATGATAAGACACTTAAATGTCCATTGAAAGTGTAAGTGATCATGAAAAACCTCACTTAAGGCTTAAATGGCCATTGAAAGTGTAAGGGATCATGAAAAACCTCACTTAAGGCATCAATAAAGTAGATGTTTCCAGTTCAATGAAAACGTGTTTAGGAGGGCGAGGCGACCCGACAAACCAGAGGGTTTGTTTTGACTTGTGTGTCGGTCTACAGAAGCAGACTAACTTACCCTCCCTCCCCAGCGAGGCTGCAGCGCCAGCGATCACTGGTCAAGATGAGACAAAGAACATCACCTACGATGTGTCGTGGATATGATGGGTACATGTACATCCTATATCAGTCCTGCCACACATCCTTTTAAACATCTCACACACACACACACACACACACACACACACACACACACACACACACACACACATACACACACACACAGGATGGGGCTCAGCGGAAGAAAGCCATATAATAAACATTATCCAGCTGAAAATAAGATCCAGGATTTTGTGTGTTGAGAGGAACGAGCGAGTTGATAGCCTCCTTAACCAGAGTCCCACATTAGGGAAATATCAAAGGAGACCAACTGTCTGCTGGCGAATATCACAACCAGTATATGTATGGGTTGGGAAATATATGTAGAAAGTCGTTCGCATCCTACAGACATATGACCAAAAACTAGAATATGTTTAAGTCTGGTCACCGCAGCTGAAGAAGCACAAAGATCTAACAGGAAGGTGTAGATGAGGGCAACAAGGAAGGCACCAGAGGAAAGAGAGAGCTGAGTTACAGGGAAAGGCTGGAAGCCTAGAATTGGCCATCTTGGAGGAGAGAAGAGAAAGGGGTAACCTGACCACACAGTCTTAAATTTCCAAACTAAATCTATGATGCAGACAGCGAACAGTTCCTCATAAGATGTAAGGATAGGAAAACTAAAGGAAATAACATAAGATTAAGCATGGAATCATTAAGGAATACAAGGTGTAGTGTAGTTCTTACATGGTATAAGAGCGGTGGAGGAATGGAATTAAGTGAACGAGGATATGGTAAATAAAGACATCATACAGGAGTTTTCTTTTAGGTTATATGATGGTAGAGATTGATCAAGAGATGGGGGGCCTTCCCCGTACTGTACAAACAGGTAATTACACACATACATGTAAGTATAAACACACACACACACACACACACACACACACACACACACACACACACACACACACACACATACACACACACACACACACACACACACACACACACAACTCACACACCGTCCACCACCTGCACACACATCCTCCATCACACACACACAGACACACGTCCAGTCTCGGAGCACGAGCCGAGGAGTCCAACATCTGTGCTCCAGCCATCCGACACACTAATGCCAAAGGCAAAATGAAAGTGACATGAAAAGAATTTCTTTGGGAACATAGACTGAGAAATGGACTTCAGCAGCCATGATGAGCTAGGTCACTGTTACAGATGGTTCTGTGCAATGGCCAAGGAAGGAGCAAAGACGATGGGGCACCTCCAGCTTTGAAAATGAAGGAGAGAGAGAGAGAGAGAGAGAGAGAGAGAGAGAGAGAGAGAGAGAGAGAGAGAGAGAGAGAGAGAGAGAGAGAGAGAGAGTTATACAGTGACATAGATACACAGACTACACAAAACCAAGGTCCAAGTGATGTGGTCTAGGCTTTGAGAGAGAGAGAGAGAGAGAGAGAGAGAGAGAGAGAGAGAGAGAGAGAGAGAGAGAGAGAGAGAGAGAGAGAGAGAGGATGGACTTCAGCCAAAGATACCAAAAAGCCTTTGCGATATAACGTGGAGGAAGTGGAGACAGCCCACACATTGGCTGATGTGGTGCGCGGATACGCCCAAAAGGCCGCTGGAAATGTCCAAGACGAGTACTGGAGGAAGGTATAGTGCCAAGGGAGTGGATGGGTGCAGATGTGGGAAGTACTACAACCCATCTTTCAGAAAGGAGACAGAGAAGTTGCCCTGAGCTACCGACCATCCTTGCTGACACGCGTGATTCGCAAAAGTACTTGAAAAGCTTAAGGGACGTCTGCTTGCAGAAGGGAAAGTTAACTCAGCGTGACACAAGACAGGATTCAAGCAAAGGGGCCCCCACGCGTGTAAAACTCCCTCCCCGTACAGTACAAGTAGGTAGATGAACACCCTCTATCTCCAACAACACGCCCCATCCTATCCCCAACAACACGCCCCACCCCTATCTCCAACAACACGCCCCATCCCTATCTCCAACAACACGCCCCACCTCTATCTCCAACAACACGCCCCACCCCTATCTCCAACAACACGCCCCACCTCTATCTCCAATAACACACCCCACCCCAATCTCCAACAACACGCCCCACCCTCCATCACCCACGTACAAGCACCCTACATCATCATCACCCACCACCACCACCACCACCACCCAACACACACACACGCACCCACCCCGCCGACGACGAATCAGCGACCGCATTACCTCCTCTTCAGTAGGCACAACATCACCCTTCCAATTGTGCAGTAATAGAGCGCACATTAAGAGATGATTCCCGAACGCGGCTGCCGGTCGCGTGTCACAGCCAATTACCGTAGGGTGTGTGTGTGTGTGTGTGTGTACCCGGCTGGGAATGTTCCGGGGAGGGTGGGAGCCTCTGGGAATGTTTCGGGAATGGTGTGTGTGTGTGTGTGTGTGTGTGTGTGTGTGTGTGTGTGTGTCAGGTGGGGTTAGTATGCCAATGAGGAGGCTCATGTCCCCGGCCACAGTCCATGTGATGCTCCCAAGTCTTGATGGATCGATCATACGACTTTCTGTCAACATGTTTGTGATTGTGTGTGTGTGTGTGTGTGTGTGTGTGTGTGTGTCTTCCTGTACGCGCGTATTGCGCACACGTACTCGTGCGTACCTGTGTGCGTATCCTCCTCCACGTACAGACCTCAAGAGCTATGCTTTGCCACGTACGCCGTCAGCACCGAAGCTTTGCGTACATACCTCCACCGTCAGCTGTCACTACCATCCTTCCCAAGACACCGTCAGCTCTCATCTCCCTTCCCTTCCCCGCGGCGTCAGCTCTCATCTCCCTTCCCTTCCCCGCGGCGTCAGCTCACATCTCCCTCCTCCCCCCGGCGTCAGCCCTAATCACCCTCCCCTCCTGATGTCAGCTCTCAACACTTCCTACGGCGTCAGCTGTCATCACTATACTCCCCAGCGTCAGATCTAATTGCCCCTATAGTCACCCCAGCTTTCATCACCCTCCCCTCCGCCCGTCAGCCCTAATCACCCCAGTCCCCGCTGACAAGTTGTCATCTTCCCCTCACCGTCAGGTATCATCACCCTGTCTCCCCTTACCGTCAGCTCGTATCATCCTCTGCATCTTATCTCTCCTCCTCCTCCCCTCCCCACTCCCTCCCCTCAGTTTACAACAGAGAGGCAACAGATAAGAGATACGGTATCAACACCTCCGAACTTAAACTATAACCTTATAACGACACGTCAACAAGAAAGAGAAACGGATGAAAAACGCTAATTTGAAAACTGCTTTCGTAGGCTTTTTAGAAACAAGCGACCCGAGAGAGAGAGAGAGAGAGAGAGAGAGAGAGAGAGAGAGAGAGAGAGAGAGAGAGAGAGAGAGAGAGAGAGAGAGAGAGAGAGAGAGAGAGCCTTTGCCTTGCTATCCTTTTTTATTCAACTGCTTCTACGTGGGCTGCACTCATTTCATCTTCCAAAGTGCTACGGCCAGACCACCTCGGTTGGACCTTGGGGGGGTCTGTATGGTGTGTGTATCTCTGTAACTCCTAGTTAGCAGACTTTGACAGGCAGGGCCAAGACTCGGGTGACAGTGAATGGGACTTCGCCAAAGTAGGATCAAAGCTCGCGGTATCGGAAATCAAGTTGGCGTATTGGATCTCAAGAAAGGAAACAGACACCCGGTATTAAATGGGAGGGGGGTTGAAGAAGCCCTATTGCCTTCCATGTGACGACCGAGGTTCCACAAGGCGCAGTGGTAGGACCCGCGCTACTCCATCATCAACACCACCGACCGAACGATAGGACGCACCCGAAGAATTGCGAAATTACAAGCGACGGGAGGTTAAGAAATAGAGCTCAGTTGAAGGAAGACTGACCGGAGATGGAAAGGGATTTAAAAAAAGAGCTAAAGCCCATTCAAAGATGAGCAACAAAACTAATGCCTTCACTCAGCAATACGTAGTGTGAGGAAATAGAAATTTTCAAAATACTGTACTAAACAAGAGAAGTTTTCAAAGTCCTTGACTAACCATGAGAAGTTTTCAGAATGCTGTACTAAATAGAAATTTTCAAAATACTGTACTAAACAAGAGAAGTTTTCAAAATCCTTTACTAAAATGAAAAGTTTTCAAAATGCTGTACTGAACAATGTCGTCAACATAACACACGAAAATTTCTCACATTAGTCAGAGATTCATTATAACAGCAACTTGGTATTTCTCTCCCCTTGTAGAGCGGTTAAACGTCTTAGTAAACTTCCCCCACACGTCGTAAACGCAAAGACCATGAATGCCTTCAAATCAAGGCTAGAAAAATAGCTTCAGTGATAACTAATATTATTAAATAATCTTGCTTTTCAATTATCCTTAATCTCTTATATTCTAATCTTTACATTTTCTCTTTAATCTATCTTTTTGGAGGAATCCAGCCAAACCTCCATTTTCTCCACCACACTTTCCTATAGAATTTCTATGGCAGTATATTACGCTCGCCCCTTCCATAATCAATTGGGTTTTTTCTCATCTTATTCCTGCTGGAAGTTGAGCCGGAGGGAGAGGTGAGAGGGAAGGAGCCTTTTCTTTTACTAGCCTTTTTCTACCATTATGTTAGGCTTGGTTTTAGCAGATATCCTCACCAATGGACTTTCAGGTCTCCATATTATACATCCATCCTATAAACTCCCGACCCCACTTCTTGCCATCAGGTCTCCCCTTCCCCTCCTTAGCCCTCACCACTCCTCCCTTTTAGCCAATATTCCCCCCTACCCTACCACCCAAACACCCCCCACGACACCTGGCTTTCAACAGTTAGCCTCTCCCTAACAGGGGTTTACTGCCCGCTCCACCTAAACTCTCCCTCTGCATTCGCCCTCAACCCCTTCCTCCAGGGTTGACTCCTCGCCCTGAACTGACCCTCCCTCAACACCCGCCCCTTCCCTCTCATAGGAGAACCACTTCTTGCCCTGAGGACCAATGAGGGAGGAGGAAGGGGTGGGCGGGAGGAGAGGATGTCGCTTTTCCTGGGTCCTCCAGGGTCACTCGAGGGGACTCAGGTCCCAACTCATGGTTTTCTATATCAAGAAATCCCAATTCATCTTATTCTATATATATATATATATATATATATATATATATATATATATATATATATATATATATATATATATATATATATATATATATTCCCTGGGGATAGGGGAGAAAGAATACTTCCCACGTATTCCCTGCGTGTCGTAGAAGGCGACTAAGAGGGAAGGGAGCGGGGGGCTGGAAATCCTCCCCTCTCGTTTTTTTTTTTTTTTTTTTTTTTTTTAAATTTTCCAAAAGAAGGAACAGAGAAGAGGTCCAGGTGAGGATATTCCCTCAAAGGCCCAGTCCTCTGTTCTTAACGCTACCTCGCTATCACGGGAAATAGCGAATAATATGAAAAAAAAAAAAAAAAAAATATATATATATATATATATATATATATATATATATATATATATATATATATATATATATATATATATATATATATGTATATATATATATATATATATATATATATATATATATATATATATTTTTTTTTTTTTTTTTTTTTTTCATAGTATTTGCCATTTCCCGCGTTAGCGAGGTAGCGTTAAGAACAGAGATCTGGGCCTTAGAGGGAATATCCTCACCTGACCCCCTTCTCTGTTCCTTCTTTTGGAAAATTAAAAAAAAAAAACAATGAGTCCACGGGGAAAATGAAACACGGAAAGTCCCCAAGTGCACTTTCGTGTAATAATCACATCATCAGGGGAGACACAAGAGAGAAATATAACAGTCAGTTGATATACATCGAAGAGACGAAGCTAGGACGCCATGTTTACCAAATTGTCGGCATGGTTTCTCAAAGCATTTAACACCGCTTCCCATTATCCCTTCAAGGTCCTCCTCCACACACACACACACACACACACACACACACACACACACACACTGCCAACCTCCGTCCCTTCACTCCTGGTGCTCCTCCGTCCTCCATCCCTTCACAGCTCATACCATCCACCTCTCTATGAGCCCTGAACAGGTCCATCACAACCCCTCCCTCAACTACCCCAGTCCCTCTCTGCCATTAACACATCGTTCCCTCTCCCTCGCCTCTCATCCAGCCCTCGTCATCCACAACCTCCCAACTCCGTAATAACCACTACCTTTCCCCAACCCCCCCCCCCCCCCCACAACAACAACAACAAAAACAACAAGCCCGTTGGTTCACAGGCAGGCAGAGCTCTGGATAACACGACCATCACACCAGAGACGCCCCACAAGAACTATGGGGATGGAAGGGGCGCCTGACGCCCACAACGCTCTCAAAAGGTCAGGAATTCGTAATGGATGACACTGCGAGCGGCCGTGGCCGGTCGGTATGCACACACACACACACACACACACACACACAGCCTCATGACCGACCCTCCCACTTCCCGTCTCTGTCTGTGCTTTCCCGAAAGAGCGGGAAAGGCCTTTCCGCCACGCTCTACTCCTTTCTATCCACTGATAATAATGCAGTCTTATAGGGGGTGTGTGCGTATATATATATATATATATATATATATATATATATATATATATATATATATATATATATATATATATATATATTCTTTCGTCTGTTTCCTTGCGCTACCTCGCTAACGCGGGAAACAGCGACAAAGGATAACAAATAAGAAATAATATATATATATATATATATATATATACACCCACCACATAATCAACAGTATTAATAACACTCATATTATCATTAATGATTACAAATGCAAAATAATTACGATATACGGTTACACCAGCAACGCAATTTGCATCACAGATGACATCCGAAGCACAATTACTGTCAGCGGATACACCAATTCAATTACAATTAACCGTTCACCAATTACTGTTAGCGGGGCATCTCAACAGAACAATTACTATCATAAATTTCATCTGAGTCCAGCAAAACATAGATAATGATCTACTCTCCTGTTAGCTGATGATGCCGTACTAACTCAATCCAACACTCCTTAATCTAATACTGACTTGTTTATAAACTACTTGAACCCATTGGTTGGCAAAATTATCCAGCATTAACATGCATGTAATAGACATTCAGCATTCATCTGGTTTAGACACTTGGGGGGAAAAACAAAAAGTTCAATAAATTTTGTAACCAGGGTTTTGGCCAACAATGAACGGTAGGTTGAAAGAATAAAAAAAATTGTTGGTTTTTTTAAGTTAGCTCTGAATCTCCCTTAACATTCTAAATATTTGGGTAAATATTTGGATAATACCCGAGTAGCTGAGTCATGTAATATTACCAAATACATATTGAAGACTTCCAGCAGTGTAGAAAAAAAAAAAGATAGTATCTCATGCCAACTAAATTTTAAACATAATGTTCCTTGTTTTGCCAACTTACACCTGGGGGTCCTCACAGACGCGACAGAGTTTCGACGTGCAAGTCTATATCACGTAATGAACGTGCATCACTGACGCCCGACGCCCCCAGAGCTTCGTTCACAGCGCGGCAGATGGGACGTCCTAGTGAAGCCGCGGGAGCGAGCGACTGCGTCAGGCAGCGGTAGCCTCGCTAGCACACGTCGTCGCTAATTTTCACATTTTCCGATCCTCACTCAAGGAAATGCTGCATCAAGCCTCACTCTCTTTTTTGGGCTACTACGTACGTATTCTGGAGCATAATCGAAGGTCGGTTTCACTAGGTACGTGAGGGCGATGGGTGTATGAGCGTGGGGTTAATGCAAGAGAGAGAGAGAATCATGAACATTGTTCAAAGTTTACTTATATGTAGGTCGCCATCAGGAGCCTCCTGACGATACGGTCCGGTGTGGTCCCGATCTGCGCTCTGAGAATGACGACCATAACGAGATCCTTCGTCGTAACCCCGGAGGAGGAGGAGGAGTAATGCCACCTCGAATTCCCTCACAGACGTGGCGGACACCAACAGACGCAGGGCTCACCTCCTGGTGAGGGGCTGTATGTGTGTGTGTCTCTGTGTGTGTGGACATGACCCATGTCATCCTTGCGTGTGTGACACTTAGCGTAAGGGTAGGCGTCAACCACAATTATCCCCTTACGCACCGTCGCACTAAACCATGAGCATAATGGTACCGACCCCTGGGTATAATGAGGTAGCCAGTCTTTGACCTGATTTCGAAGGACAAACTTCAAGTTTGTCAGGTCACTTATACCCGAAGGTCGTGCTATCGATCTCACACGGCCGCGTTCAAGATCTCACCGAACGGAATATTTCAACTTTGACTCATTTTACTTTAGCTCAGCAGCTGTGGATTTCTTCACTACCGAGAACGTTACTCTAGCGGCAAATTACCAGGAGAAATACTAATAAAACAATTTCACATCCACAATCAACACCGAACTAGGAAAAGTATCATATTTTACGTTTCGTCTTGACCACTCCAGTCAATAACTTAGCAATCATATCTTCACAAAGAACCCCCTCCTTCACTCTCAGACCTTATAGACAGTGAGGGTTTTACAGACAACACCAAACGATAGTTCACACTCATGCGTCAGAATCTTCCTCAGACGACAGGAACCAAATGCAGAGGTAATACAAATATACTGTATTGCCAGATGTGGGGCCTTCCGGGCACGCAACTGCTTAACTCCTGCAGGAAGGCCAGAAATAACATCACACGTACACCTAGAACTCGGTCGAATGCAGGTAACCAGCTGGCCATCGACCTTTAAACTGGGAATTACACTTAAGAGATGCTTCCGCAACGTCACAGACCAGCGGAATGACACTGTACAATGGTATAACCACTCACTCACGCCAATTTCCTCTTGATACCTCCTTTTTGTCGACACAACCTTCTAGCTTACCAGTGGCATATCTATCCGAAATCATTTCAATCCAGGAACCTTCAAATTCGATCCTACCAAAAAATTGCTGAATTATTGGCCTTTGTGTACTGTGGCTTGTCATCAAGCGTTTGGCAACTTCATCGGCGTTTCTACAGACCGGCAACAGACAGGACCACCTTTTTATAACAAAGACGACGATGCAGTCACGTTAATACAACGTAAACACTACAAACAAAACGGAAGAAACACCGACAATGTAATGAAATGTGAAACAGAAAACGGTAAAAATGTACATAATACTACACCATGATGCAAAACAGACCAAAATGTACACTCGATGTTTTAAACCAGGACATATCGCAACGGGGTAAATAAACAAGGCGCAAACACACGGGCAACAGACGATTCCCGGTAAACAGGTCGCAAATGCAGACAACATCAACATAACAGGTCAAACAGAGCGTAACTGTCATAACAGGACGTCATGAGACCCAACGGGGAATCCAGTCGTTTACAGACGCAGTCCACGTACACAAGTGCGACAGACTTAACATTATCGACGACTAACGGCGTGACGTAACAAAAATGACCCCCGTAACAAAATGTGGAGAATACCGCGACTGGAAGAATGTTACGGAAACGAAAATAAGTTTACCGGGTGAGGTAAGACAGGGCTGAGGGCCGCTCTATAGCCCGGTGCAGGAGGTAGAGCGTCGCACCTCAGCGGCGGAGCTGAGGTCGGTCTATAGCTCGGTGTAGGAGGTAGAGCGTCGCACCTCAGCGGCGAAGCTGAGGTCGGCCTATAAACTGGTGTAGGAGGTAGAGTGTCGCACCTCAGCGGCGGAGCTGAGGTCGGTCTATAACATGGTGTAGGAGGCAGAGCGTCGCACCTGAGCAGCGAAGCTGAGGTCGGTCTATAACCTGGTGCAGGAGGTAGCGTCGCATCTCAGCGGCGAAGCTGAGGTCGGCCTATAACGTGGTGTAGGTGGTAGCGTCGCACCTCAGCAGCGAAGCTGAGGTCGGTCTATAGCTCGGTGCAGGGGGTAGCGTCGCACCTCAGCGGCGGAGCTGAGGTCGGTCTATAACCTGGCGCAAGAGGTAGTGTCGCACCTCAGCGGCGGAGCTGAGGTCGGTCTATAGCTCGGTGCAGGAGGTAGAGCCTCGCCTCAGCGGCGGAGCTGAGGTCGGTCTATAGCTCGGTGCAGGAGGTAGAGCCTCGCCTCAGCGGCGGAGCTGAGGTCGGTCTATAGCTCGGTGCAGGAGGTATAGCCTCGCCTCAGCGGCGGAGCTGACGCTTAATCAACACCTGTGTACACAGTTCGGCTCGCCTGACCCACTCGGCCTCATATACTACTCCTGTGTAGATGTACCTGGTGTGTGTAAATGTATTTCCTACCAGTAAACAAGTATGAGGTGTGTGAAAGTGTATTTCGTATCAATAAACAAGTATGAGGTGTGTGAAAGTGTATTTCGTATCAGCAAACAAGTATGAGGTGTGTGAAAGTGAATTTCGTATCAGCAAACAAGTCACTGGTGTGTGAAAGTGTATTTTTCTATCAGTAACAAGTATGAGGTGTGTGAAAGTGTATTTCGTATCAGTAAACAAGTATGAGGTGTGTGAAAGTGTATTTCGTATCAGTAAACAAGTATGAGGTCTGTGAAAGTGAATTTCGTATCAGTAAACAAGTCACTGGTGTGTGTGTGTGTGTGTGTGTGTGTGTGTGTGTGTGTACCCCCTCCCCCGCCAGAGTACACTGCAGTTGTGCGATGTTTGTGCAGTGCGTCGTAATGCGCTTTTGTACATATGCGAATGTGGATTCGAGTGTGTGATGGACATTCATGAGTAAAGTTGAGGCGAGAATATTCATTACCGGACGTCAATATTCATTACCGTGCAGAATATCAGTATATGCCAGATGTACCACCGTGAATTAGTTTTGGTGTGTGTGTGTGTGTGTGTGTGTGTGTGTGTGTGTGTGTGTGTGTGTGTGTGTGTGTGTGTGTGTGTGTGTGTGGGTGTAAGTAACGTGAGTGACACTGCTCTTTTACCCTCCTTAAGTAGGTTTTCTGCTATCTACTTAAGTCCTTTCGAGCAGTGACTACTTTTTAATGAAGTCTATTTAAGAGGAGGAAATGGCCATTATTTCGTAACTTACTTTCGTAACTTATTCTTTCTTTTTTTTCCCCACCTTCAGACGTTACGTTACTTGGTTCTAGGAAGGTGGCGGTCCAGTTCATTCATCCCTTCTCTGTCATCATTCGTCCACCCGCTCCTCAACCCACTACGTAATGACCAAAACGGGGAAAGAAACTGAACGGGAATAAACCTCTAATTTCTCCGAAAAAAAAAAATCTTACTCTTGTGTGTAGAGGTAAAAGTAATCCAGACTAAAGATATCTCAGGAAAAGTAATTTCCCCACACCTGCTCGAGAGAGAGAGAGAGTGGGAGGGAAGAGGGAGGGAAGAGGGAGGGGGTGAGTAAGGCAAGAGAGAGAGAGGGAGGGATGAGGGAGGGAGTGAGTAAAGCAGCGTAATTTACCATCAGGGATAGATAGAATTAGTCAAATGGCTGTACAGAGATCGTGTCATTTAGAACACCATTTAGATATACGCCGCGAGCGTGCAGTGATAAGGAACTCTAACGATACACAACACCAATCCACTTTGAAACATTCGGCGACACATCAAAGAGAAAAAAAAAGAAAAACCCGGGTCAGTACTCCGCTGGTGTGTACGAGACTTTGCATCCTTCGGTGAGGGAGGGAGAGAGGGAAGGAGAGGTGATCATGGTGAGGAGCAGGTAGGGAGATCTACGACACTGGTAGGCAGAGGAGGCACACGTACTCCAGCTTCGCTGCTTAACCCCCGTCAGTTGCTAGGACAGGTACTGGTGCGTCAATTCATCATTCCCCGGCGTCAAAGTTGGGTGAAGAAGGAAAAGAAAAGATATCGCACATATTTACTCACATTATGTATCGGGTATCTATATACCCACATTACCACTGAGCCTCTCATATGTGCGCTCGTGATGTTAATGTTAATCCCGAATATTTAAGGCAGTTCCAACTACAGAGTGCTAGACTTAACGCAGGAAGAGAACAAACGAAGCTACAGGTACAGACGGAACAGACTGAATTGGCTAGGATTAAGGCACAGGAATAGAGGGAGCGGAGTGAACGGAGCAAATACGACAGGGCACATCAGTCAGTACCAGTATTTGATTTCACGTGTCTCATATGCGCGTTCCCCTCTCACCGTCCGTGAATCTTGAAATTGCTACAGCGGGTCATGAGCCCCGTCTGTTGTAGATCCGTGGGGGTCGTGTGCTATAATACAGGGGTGACGACCCTGCACGAAACTCTCCTCCTACACACCGGATATGCACATGAGCCACGGTGACCTAACTCCGGCTCTGGGTACGATACACTGTGCGTGTCTTTCTCCGTTACTGGTCACAACCCAGACAGCTCCTCATTCCTCTTTGGATTTTTACATCAATTAAGAATGTATGAATTTTTTTTATACCTAACTGCCACACCCGGTCTCTCCCGCTTTAGCCAGGCAACTGCACACATACGCATTACTACAAATGTTCCTACACACCAAGCATCAGCCTACACCTCCGTACGTCTGTCTACACCTCCACTCACAACTGCCTACACTTCCACACACCTACCTACACCCTCCACACGCTACTCTACACCCTCCACACATCAGCCTACACCTCCACATACACCCTCCACATATCAGTCTACACCTCCACACATCAGCCTACACCTCTACAGATCATCCTACACCTCCACACACTAATCTACACCTCACACTATCCTCATACTCTATTGCCCTTCACACATGGGCTCACACCATCAAATCTCAAAATCTCGACAAAAAGTCAAAATATCTCAAAACTGAAAACTGAGATATATATATATATACACTGCAGAGGTCCCTCCACACGTCCCAATTTACCTGGTGGTCTTCCAAACACCGGGGATATGACCACAGAGATCCATCAACCACCACAGCCAAACCTGAAAGTCTTCCTAACATACACAAAATAAGAAATCCATCTCAATGAAAAAATCTATCTAAACGCGGCCATGCGATCATGATCCTACCGACCTAAATAAACATTCTACTCGATGTAAATCTCTCTACTTCCTCTTCTACTCAATGTAAATCTCTCTACCTCCTCTTCCACTCAATGTAAATCTCTCTACCTCCTCTTCTACTCAATGTAAATCTCTCTACCTCCTCTTCTACTCAATGTAAATCTCTCTACCTCCTCTTCTACTCAATGTAAATCTCTCTACCTCCTCTTCTACTCAATGTAAATCTCTCTACCTCCTCTTCCACTCAATGTAAATCTCTCTACCTCCTCTTCCACTCAATGTAAATCTCTCTACCTCCTCTTCTACTCAATGTAAATCTCTCTACCTCCTCTTCTACTCAATGTAAATCTCTCTACCTCCTCTTCTACTCAATGTAAATCTCTCTAATTCGTCTTTCACCCAATGTAAATCTCTCTACTTCGTCTTCTACTCAATGTAAATCTCTCTACCTCCTCTTCCACTCAATGTAAATCTCTCTAATTCGTCTTTCACTCTATGTAAATCTCTCTACTTCGTCTTTTACTCAATGTAAATCTCTCTACCTCCTCTTCTACTCAATGTAAATCTCTCTAATTCGTCTTTCACTCTATGTAAATCTCTCTACTTCGTCTTCTACTCAATGTAAATCTTTCTACGTCGCCTCAATCATCCTCACGCAGACACACGCGACAGGACACGAATTCAGATGCCTCTCCTGCAGACCCAAGGATCTGGTAATTATCGGTTACGGACTCCACTACAGAGGCATGAAGACGTAGCTCAGGTCGACATACGTTCGCCAGGATGATGGTGAAACGGACGTCAGACAGTGACGGCAAACGGAACTCGGGTGGAGGAGGACTTGACCAAGGTGTGTGTGGGGGAATGGACAACAGACGCTGAGTGGTATGTGGGACAGATCATTCTGTCTACCACTTCGCAAAGACAATCTACCTTCGTAACAAACGTAACGTCATATGATTTGAATAACACTACTCAGGCGTCACGATCACCACACACACACACACACACACACACACAGACACACACACACACACACACACACTATTCTAATTACATGCATCACAGGGAAAAAAAGTAGTTCAAGAGATGGGGGCTCCTTCAAGCATACAACTCCTTCCCCTTCCCGTACCTCCGCACGGTATAGATAAGTACACATAAGTAATTACACTCTGCCTAACACCGCACATCCTACACAAAACCCGACAATAAACCCGTAGCTTCCGATAAAGAACGTGAAGTTGAAAAAATATATGAAATATTAAATAGAGGACAATCCTTCTCTCTCTCCTGGCACCGTACGCTAGCGCCGCCCTCTAAGAAAAATAAATCAGCCACTGGTGTAGAGGAAGGAGGAGGAGGAGGAGGAAGGGGGAAGGAAGGGAAGGAAGGGAAGGGAAAGCGTGAGAAAATCAAAATGTGTGCGTCCTGACACGGGTTGGCGGGGGTGGGGTGGGCACGGTCGCGCGCCCCCCAACACCTCTCTGCTAATGTCCACACCCGCCTCCCACACTTCCCACTCCCTGTCGTGCCTTCCATCCCAGAGATGATGATCGACACCAGGTTGTCTACGTCGTCAATAAACTGGAGCTGAGAATCTTCCTCGATCTTCGTCGACCGCAAAAGTTCGCACTCATTGGCGCCCAAACGGGCGCTTTTCGTCACCACACGCTATATATATATATATATATATATATATATATATATATATATATATATATATATATATACATGCCTTCCCTTGCTGCCTACGACAACGATCCGACGCACGCAAACGTGTGTATGCATGTAGTCACGGGGCGGGCGGAAATTGGCGCCGTGAGGCGAGGCGGAGTGCGAGGTCGAGCGGGCTTTTGTGGCCGCTCAGGAACGGCAAACATCAAGACCGACTTACCCTGGACGCCGCCGTGCGGGTGTTCCACGGGGGTCGGAACTCATCTTCCTCACGGACATGACGCCAGCCAGCGGGTGTATCAAGGCGGTGACAGAGAGCGTTATCTGACCGGTGTCCGCCCGGGCGGAGTCGGGATTTCGTCACACAGTTGATGGGGATTGAGAGGAACTGGTGACTGAACGAGATTTGGGAGCCATATATATATATATATATATATATATATATATATATATATATATATATATATATATATATATATATATATATATATATATCTCATACAATACCATTATCTACGAATCTTATTTCATTACATATTCTAATTATCTACTTCTATTTCTATAAGTCCATATCATCGATTCGTTTTATCATTATTATTTTTCATTATACTTTGTCGCTGTCTCCCGCGTTAGCGAAGTAGCGCAAGGAAACAGACGATATATATATATATATATATATATATATATATATATATATATATATATATATATATATATATATATATATGTATATATATATATATATATATATATATATATATATATATATATATATATATATATATATTCTTTTCTTTCAAACTATTCGCCATTTCCCGCATTAGCGAGGTAGCGTTAAGAACAGAGGACTGGGCCTTTGAGGGAATACACGAGAGATCAACTGACATTCAAGTTTTGTACTGTGGATGGTTGTCAGGTAGAGAGATGTTGTTATGCAAGACTATGAACATCACAAGCCATTTAAACTTTCACATTCCCTCGAATCATAACATATTCAAATGTGAATACATAAATATGACAATATCAAGCCATCTTATCCACTGACCCAACATAGAAATCTTTCAACATCCCTAGGCTTTTAGATAATAACCTCCACTCCCACCTCCTCTCTGATTGTATTCGCTGCTTCTCGAAGCCGCCACAACCCAAAGTTCCCTCACAAAAATGAAGATTTTACAACCTACATCTACGACTGTCACAGGTCACGGCGTTACAACAACCCCCGCAGGGAAGGCAAGACACGCGAGGTCAGGTGAGAACTGTGACAAGACAGTAACGTAACGAACCCCAGACCACCAGACGTTACCTGTGGCTCGTGCCAACCCACCAGCCTCATATTCATCCCCCGAAACTGTACAACCCAAGCCTTCAGAAAACTGAGCCCAATTCCTTAATAGATACGTGTAAGCGCAGAGTTAGCGGATGACGCCTCCTTACCACCACAACCCTCCGCCTATGAAGTGACGTGGAGAAAACACACACACACACACACACACACACACACACACCAGAAAATAGGCGACATCCTCATCATCACGAGAGAGAGAGAGAGAGAGAGAGAGAGAGAGAGAGAGAGAGAGAGAGAGAGAGAGAGAGAGAGAGAGAGAGAGAATCGCCGGAAGTCATCTGTCCTGACGACGGTGGTCGTCCTCCAGCCAGCCAGGCCCGCCACCAGAGCGGCCGCCGCTGCGACTGTAAATAATGAGTTCCTTTAAACCTGTGGTGAGACACACACACACACACACACACACACACACACACACACACACACACACACCAGCAGCAGCAGCCACCTGTCGCATCACCTGGAGGAGAGACGAGTCATCTGCGATCCGCACACCACTGGTAGGCACGACCCTGACGCTGGTGTATCCGATCTTCGTACTCGTCCCCAGACACTCGTGCCACCCACGCACGTGTCGACGACGGCCCAGGGCCACAATGAAGGCCACACCAGTTTCCTGGTCGAATCCATCAACGGCTGGATTACCAACTGGGAGCAACTGATACGTCTGCTGGAGGAGGTTCCCCTTCGTCAGGCAGCTCCTCGTCTGATCCACATACACCGCAGAATGTGTGTGTGTGTCAAAAAAACAATTTTTCAAAGAGGAATAGAAGATTATACCGAACGCAGGCCTCCTGGCGTGGAACCGCCCAGACTGAAACGAAGGAATGGCACGGCGCGTGAAGGCCAAAGACAACGGGACGAAGAGATAAGGACACAGTGGTGCCAGATTGCGAAGATGATGACAACAAGAGTGTGAGGCCAGTGTGGAAGTGTCAACACAGCTATCCCTTTGGTGCTTCAAACCCTGTTCGATCGAGCGAGTAACTGCCACCTCAATATTGCCAAGAATTTGGAGACACATTTGGTCGATGGGAAACTTGTATATACCGATGGGAAACTGTAGATACCGATGGAAAACTGTATATACCAATGGGAAACTGTATATACCGATGGAAAACTGTATATACCAATGGGAAACTGTATATACCGATGGAAAACTGTATATACCAATGGGAAACTGTATATATCGATGGGAAACTGTATATACCGATGGGAAACTGTATATATCGATGGGAAAATGTATATACTGATGGGAAACTGTATATACCGATGGGAAACTGTATATACCGATGGGAAACTGTATATACCATTGAGGAATTATATACCTCAATGGGAAACTCTATATACCGATGGGAACTGCATATACCACTGGGAAATTAAATACATCACTGGGAAACTCTATATACCGATGGGAAACTGTATATTTATTGTATGGACAGGAAAGGGAACTGTTTACAAATTTTGACGACAACAAAGCTATCGAGTTTGTATAGACCTTCACTAATATTAATGTTACAGTTCTTTGCGTATTTACTAATAAAACATTCAATGATATTTCACATGGTAGAGTAGTTACAGTCAATAACTGAATTAGCATCACTCCAGTCTATACAATTGCTTTCAGCAACAACAATACTATACAGAATATCTTAATCAAAAAGCCACAAAAAAATTCTGCAGGCTGTCATTACAGAATCCCTCGTAAAGGCTGCAATGTGTTTTATGTTCGACATACTAGTAAGGATCTTTACGTTAGACTTGAGCAACATAGACATAGTATAAGAGCAGGACAAGAATCAAATGCTTTGTTAAATCATATCAAAAATGATTATCATTATCATCAATATAATTCTTACTATTATCTTTATTATTATTATCATCATTATCATTATCATTATTATCATCATTATCATTATTACTATTATTATTATTACTATTATTATTATTATTACTATTGTTATTATTATTATTATTATCATTATTATTATTATTATTATTATTATTATTATTATTATTATTATTATTATTATTATCATTATTATTATTATCATCACTATCATTATTATTATTATTATCATTATTATTATCATAATCATTATCATTATCATAATCATTATTATTATCATCATAATACATAATCGCTATTTCCCGCGCCAGCGAGGAAGGGCCAGGAAACAGACGAAGAATGGCCCATCCACTCATATACACATATATGTACATAAACACCCACATACGCACATATACATGCATATATCAACATACACATACATATACATATCAACATATACATACGCAATACGCTGACATTACATACATACACATGTACATATTCATACTTTCTTGCCTTCATCCATTCCTGTCACTACCCCGCCACACAGGAAAACAACATCGCTATCCCCTACTTCAGCGAGGTAGCGCCAGGAATGCAGACAAAAAGGCCCCTTTCGTTCACACCCAGTCTCTAGCTGTCACGTGTAATGCACCGAAACCACAGCTCCCTATCCATATCCAGGTCCCACATGGGGAACTATATATACTAACGCAAAATCATTACAATGTATCATACAAGATAATTAAATCTAGCATTTTCCAGTAGACACAAACGTGTACTTTCACCAGTATATCCATAATAATCTAAAGTAATTGAAAAAAAAATGAGCGTTTAGATATGTCCATATGCGTGTAGGTTTCAGGTGTCACAAAAAGCATATATATATATACACCTGTGTGTGTGTGTGTGTGTGTGTGTGTGTGTGTGTGTGTGTACATACACATAGAAATAAAGAAATACTACTAATAAGCAACGTCACGAGACGGGGCAATACGAGTTTAACACTCTCTTCCCCTGACACATGAATAGTAAACACACACACACACACACACACACACACACACACACATTTGTTGTCTTTAGCATTACCGTGACAGAGCCTGCCTGCCTGCTAGTGATTCAGCCAAGGAAAATAACGCCAACACAAAGAAATAATTAAATAACGTCAAAAAACTATAAAAAAGATATATCAAGATCCGACACCGTAAATAGCATCGAGGTACACAAGGATATATATATATATATATATATATATATATATATATATATATATATATATCCCCGGGGATAGGGGAGAAAGAATACTTCCCACGTATTCCCTGAGTGTCGTAGATGGCGACTAAAAGGGAAGGGAGCGGGGGTCTGGAAATCCTCCCCTTTCATCTTTTTTTTTTTTTAATTTTCCAAAAGAAGGAACAGAGAAGGGGGCCATGTGAGGATATTCCCTCAAAGGCCCAGTCCTCTGTTGTTAACGCTACCTCGCTAATGCGGGAAATGGCGAATAGTTTGAAAGAAAGAAATATATATATGTATATATATATATATATATATATATATATATATATATATATATATATATATATATATATATATATATATATATATATATACATAAGAAGAAGAAGAAGAATTTCAAGAGCTATTGATGACGACTATATACACCTGTTAGCTACAAATATCAACGAAAATGTTGCTACCTTAAAAGTATAATATCCATTATCTAACAACAGAAAATCTATCGTCATTCAGAATTTTAGATATACAACAACGGGTCAACATTCCTCGACATTTAGATATACAACAACGGGTCAACATTCCTCGACATTTACATTTACAATAACGGGTTAACATTCCTCGACATTTAGATACACAATAACGGGTCAACATTCCTTATTTAGACATACAATAACGGGTCAACATTCCTCTTTTAGATATACAATAACGGGTCAACATTCCTCGACATTTAGATACACAACATCGGGTCAATATTCCTCATTTAGATATACAATAACGGGTCAACATTCCTCGACATTTAGATACACAATAACGGGCCAACATTCCTCGACATTTAGATATACAACATTCCTCATTTAGATATACAATGACGGACTAAAAACATGTTTACGGCGTCATTATGTATCGCCTGATGAAACGCGAGTCTTCCGGCATATCAGATAAAGCCGGACCTCGCTCCGTGGACTTCGCTCCGTGACTGGGGGCCTTCGACTTCAAGAAATAAGTAATGGCACGGCCTTTGGATATGATGCGTTCTCTCGCTGACCACTAATGCGTCGGCCCTCACGTCACAGGAGGGTCGTACCGTCGTGCTCAATGGTCGTAACGTGGGAGCTCAAAGCTCCCGATATATACGACAGCGTAGTTATCATAGACCATCTGGTTTTACTGGAGGGGGAAGGGGTGGGTTATGGACTTTACTCCTACGAACCTCCTAAAGACACAGACTTGTCCGAGCGGACGGTGGAACCAGGTGCTGGAATATATGAGGTGGGGGCCGTCAACTCGCTCCTGAGATGCATGTCACGTAAGACTGAACAGTATTTCAAGATTTATCTTTATATCTTATGGACATTCACACACTACGGAGGAGGAACTAAGACAGAGAGAGAGAGAGAGAGAGAGAGAGAGAGAGAGAGAGAGAGAGAGAGAGAGAGAGAGAGAGAGAGAGAGAGAGAGAGAGAGAGAGAGAGAGAGTCGTCTACACGCACTTTCACATGAACAGCCCACCTCATGTATCCTTTATCAACAATGTACAGCTTATTATTTTCTTTCGCTTGCTATTACCGATGGCTGGTAACCCTGGACAACCTGGATCATTCACACCAAAGGCTTATAATCCTGGAATTAGATCAGTCACAACAGGGCTGATAGTCCTGGAAAGACTGGATTGATTTACACTAAGAATGATAGTCCTGGAATTAGAACATCCACGCCAGGGTTGATAATCCAAGAACTGGATCATCTAAACCAAGGGTGATAATCCAGAAAAAAATCTGGATCATCCACACCAGGGTTGATAATCCTGGAACTGGATCGTCCACACCAGGGCTGATAATCCTGGAACTGGATCATCCACACCAGGGTTGATAATCCTGGAACTGGATCATCCACACCAAGGCTGATAATCCTGGAACTGGATCATCCACACCGGGGTTGATAATCCTGGAACTGGATCATCCACACCAAGGCTGATAATCCTGGAAATGGATCATCCACACCAGGGCTGATAATCCTGGAAATGGATCATCCACACCAGGGCTGATAATCCTGGAAATGGATCATCCACACCGGGGTTGATAATCCTGGAATTAAGTGATCCTCGGCAGGAAGGAGAGAATCCTGGAAAAACTGGATCACGCGCACTGGGAATGATCATCGAAAATACAGTGTAAAATCTCGCGATATAATTGGTATTCGCGTACCTCCAGCTGGCTGTAAATTGGGCCACACGAGCCACTTCTTATGCCTAAGAAACGAATATTTTTCATCATAATTTCTTAATTATACAATTAAATGGAACGTTCATGGGCATCTTAAAGTCACCACTCGCCTTAGTACATGGAAAAAAGTTCTCTCCACGAATGCCAACAACAGTGGCCTTGCGTCCGGTAATAATTTATTACCAGAGTTAAAAAGTAATTCTAAAAGTTCTTCTAAATAGAGATGTTGCGTCCTGAACATACATGTTAATATACCAAGTCCATGTGGGCGAAAATGGGGATTTAGCGACACCCGGAGACACGAAGGCCGACGAGACTAGGTCTGCAGGACTTGGCTGACGAAGTGAGTAGACCAGAACACTGAAACCTTTCGAGCCATAGCGTATTGAAGAGCCTATTCCCAAAGGGCGGAGGTGGGGCACCTACCAGCGCGCCGGAGACGGGAGTGTGGAGCTGACCTACACAAGTACTCACCCTTGCCATGAACTTACCCCCCTAACCCCTCGACAGCCACCTGTGTGCACCTCTCCAGCTTGAGTTCTCTTAATAACAATCCCTCCGACGTTGCCTGTGACAGGGACGGGAGCGGGAGCAACTCCTGGCGACGAGGACCCTTCTCAAGACAATGCGATATAAATCAAGCGGCGTCGGACTCTTCCTTCCCAGGGTATTTACCGCTAGACGTACGTCATACTGCCGTTGTATAACTTCATCTCGGACTAACAGCTGCAACAGGCTTGGCGCTACAACGCCAGCTGTGAGACAGGAGAGGTGAGGGAGAAGACCTCGGGTTAGGCGATAGTGGTGAGAGCGGAGATAGTCGCAAAGTGTCTGGAAGCTGAGGAGAGCGGCGGCGTACGGAGACGCTGTAGTAGGTTGGCTCCAGCGGCAACATATACACGAGGTAGTAATCCACCCACCCCCTCCCGTGGTGGTGTAGTACAAGGTTCCCCTACTACTACTACTGCTGGTGGTGGTGCGTGTGTGTGTGTCCCCCGCCACTGTACTCACACCACCCCAGCATAAATAACCCGGCTCGGAGCGGGCCGACACACAAGGGCGGCCCCCGTCACACACGCTTCTACATCGGCGCCGACTGCCACGGGAAACGACGGTAAATTCAGATTAGTCAAGAGGAATTATTCACTCTGTTTGTACGTGGAGACGTTTAACAAATGATTATCCGACAAATCTTTCACTGCATGACTACATTTTTTTTTTGGTGTGTGTGTGTGTGTGTGTGTGTGTGTCTGTGTGAGTATGTCGCCTGCCTTAAGCATACGAAGAGAAATGTCCGGTGTAGCACGTCCGAGAGAGGCTGGAGTCTGATGGTACTGGCGGCCCGGAGAATGTCTATACAACCTCTACCCCATTCCTTAACAATCTACGGGACCTCCTTGACTGCAGCTAAGTCGGATATCAATCATCTCTTCAGATATCCATCTCTTTTAACTGCTGATCGACAGAAGGAAATGCCTAGCAAGTATGCGCACTCAACTTGCCCTCAATAATGACGCAGAAGACGCACAAACTGCCGTGGACCACTGGATTGGTGATCCACGGAACACACGACATAAAAACCCGGGTCATCCCTATATACACACGGTCTATACATCCCCCTCGATGTGACACAGTGTTCAAACCCGAGACGACATCATCATCATCATCATCATCATCACAGCCAACAGTCGGCTTAAGTCAAGAAGGAAGTCTGGGATTTTACTCACTTTTGCTCCGTCTGTGTGACAGCCTGTAGTCAATAAACATATAGTGTAGTAACTTAGGGTACTGGCCATCATACAGATACACACACAAACACACACAGGTGAACGGCTCCTGACGGGGGAGGGCGGCGGCACTTACTTTGACTACCGGCGCTTTCGTTCTGCTCAACTTCTGAAAGACACAACGATAGCTTCTGTACAGACAGGCAAGACAAGCTCGGTCCCTCTCCATCTAGATAACCGGCCATTTCCTCACCCCCTCCATCACTGTCAGGTGCCTTCCCTCCCAACCACAACGGGGCAGTTACCCAGCCTATGCCGTGAGGGGGTGATGCCACAGCAGGTCATCCAGCCCCTGTGCCTTGAGCTAAGAGCACAGCACAAGGGGCTGGATCGTACCACACAGCAGGGCAGGTCATCCAGCCCCTGTGCCTTGAGCTAAGAGCACAGCACAAGGGTCTGGATCGTACCACACAGCAGGTCTTCCAGCCCCTGTGCCTTGAGCTAAGAGCACAGCACAAGGGGCTGGATCGTACCACACAGCAGGTCATCCAGCCCCTGTGCCTTGGGCCAAGAGCACAGCACAAGGGTCTGAACCGTACCACACAGCAGGTCATCCAGCCCCTGTGCCTTGAGCTAAGAGCACAGCACAGTGGTCTGATCCTTACCACACCGTTGGTGTTGGAGAGGAACACACCTTCCAACAGTGACTGGGGGCAAGAAACGGCCGGTATATAAACTCTAGGTGTCAACACATGGCACCTGCTCTAACATATGGGCCTTAAGCATCTAAGTATGAGAATATTCAATGTTTATGAAAATAGAAAAGAGGAGGAAAAATATTTACAGTTAATTTTATTACTTTCATTAGTTAATCACTGGATCGTTAGTGTAAAAAAAGATAATATAATACTATTTAAAATTAATGGATTAAGGGGAGTTACTTTGTGAAGAAAGATACTCAAGTTAAAAGATCCATTTAAGTAATCTACTACTAGACAAAGAACTTAAAAGTGTTTCATCACATGTACATGTATAAAATACAAATGAAAAATAATAGAAAATAATCTACCAGTTGAACAGAACAGGTGCATAGTAATGAGGAGAGGGAGATAGTTAAGATGTTTACATGAACAACATAATATATATATATCAACACAGTTGCAAGGCCTTGCGTGGTGTTGGTCCAGTACACAAGGCTCTGTGTGAGTGAGGCACGAATGAGTGAACAATATGAGTCGAGGCTCTGTGTGAGTGAGGCACGAATGAGTAAACGATATGAGTCAAGGCTCTGTGTGAGTAAGGCAAGAATGAGTGAACGATGAGTCCATATTCCCAGGAGGCATTTCACACGAAATTACCCATAACTGATAATAGGCAAACCATGTAATTAAAGCAGTCGACCAAATATCTTAAATAGCATTAATACCGAACTTGCTCAACCAGTTGTTTGCGGAAGGGCGTTTGGCAGAAGACCCAATGGAAAAGTCATAAATGGGTTCACTTGGGGGGGCGGGGGGCGTCCTATTCCACAAATATCTTGTTCGTGGTCACGTACTGTTCTCATGTGTGTGTGTGTGTGTGTGTGTGTGTGTGTGTGTGTGTGAGACGTGTGGACACCAAGCATACCGTGAGGGTATAGCAGGAATATGTCTATTATACGACAGGACATTCTAAGGTTTCCCCTGTGATCTGTTCTTGTATGACGAGGAAACATGAACAGTTGCTTTTAATGTAGAGGGGCTGACCATTCCTCCTGGACATTGGCTCCCTCAGACGAGGCCTGATTCATGGCTGAAGAGCCATTTATTATTTTTCAGCTGATTCAAGCCTGAAGAGCCATTTATTCTTTATTTTTCAGCTGACTCAAGGCTGAAGAGCCATTATTTATTTTTCAGCTGATTCAAGGCTGAAGAGCCATTTATTCTTTATTTTTCAGCTGATTCAAGCCTGAAGAACCATTTATCCTTTATTTTTCAGCTGATTCAAGCCTGATGAGCCATTTATTCTTTATTTTTCAGCTGATTCAAGCCTGAAGAGCCATTTATTCTTTATTTTTCAGATGATTCAAGGCTGAAGAGCCATTTATTCTTTATTTTTCAGCTGATTCAAGCCTGAAGAGCCATTTATTCTTTATTTTTCAGCTGATTCAAGGCTGAAGAGCCATTTATTATTTTTCAGCTGATTCAAGCTGAAGAGCCATTTATTATTTTTCAGCTGATTCAAGGCTGAAGAGCCATTTATTATTTTTCAGCTGATTCAAGGCTGAAGAGCCATTTATTATTTTTCAGCTGATTCAAGCCTGAAGAGCCATTTATTCTTTATTTTTCAGCTGATTCAAGCTGAAGAGCCATTTATTATTTTTCAGCTGATTCAAGCTGAAGAGCCATTTATTATTTTTCAGCTGATTCAAGGCTGAAGAGCCATTTATTCTTTATTTTTCAGCTGATTCAAGGCTGAAGAGCCATTTATTCTTTATTTTTCAGCTGATTCAAGCTGAAGAGCCATTTATTATTTTTCAGCTGATTCAAGCCTGAAGAGCCATTTATTATTTTTCAGCTGATTCAAGCTGAAGAGCCATTTATTCTTTATTTTTCAGCTGATTCAAGCCTGAAGAGCATTTATTCTTTATTTTTCAGCTGATTCAAGCCTGATGAGCCATTTATTCTTTATTTTTCAGCTGATTCAAGCCTGATGAGCCATTTATTCTTTATTTTTCAGCTGATTCAAGCCTGAAGAGCATTTATTCTTTATTTTTCAGCTGATTCAAGCTGAAGAGCCATTTATTCTTTATTTTTCAGCTGATTCAAGCCTGAAGAGCCATTTATTCTTTATTTTTCAGCTGATTCAAGCTGAAGAGCCATTTATTATTTTTCAGCTGATTCAAGCCTGATGAGCCATTTATTCTTTATTTTTCAGCTGATTCAAGGCTGAAGAGCCATTTATTCTTTATTTTTCAGCTGATTCAAGCTGAAGAGCCATTTATTCTTTATTTTTCAGCTGATTCAAGGCTGAAGAGCCATTTATTATTTTTCAGCTGATTCAAGCCTGAAGAGCATTTATTCTTTATTTTTCAGCTGATTCAAGGCTGAAGAGCCATTTATTCTTTATTTTTCAGCTGATTCAAGCTGAAGAGCCATTTATTATTTTTCAGCTGATTCAAGCCTGAAGAGCCATTTATTATTTTTCAGCTGATTCAAGCCTGAAGAGCCATTTATTCTTTATTTTTCAGCTGATTCAAGCTGAAGAGCCATTTATTCTTTATTTTTCAGCTGATTCAAGGCTGAAGAGCCATTTATTATTTTTCAGCTGATTCAAGGCTGAAGAGCCATTTATTCTTTATTTTTCAGCTGATTCAAGCTGAAGAGCCATTTATTATTTTTCAGCTGATTCAAGGCTGAAGAGCCATTTATTATTTTTCAGCTGATTCAAGCCTGAAGAGCATTTATTCTTTATTTTTCAGCTGATTCAAGCTGAAGAGCCATTTATTATTTTTCAGCTGATTCAAGCCTGAAGAGCCATTTATTATTTTTCAGCTGATTCAAGGCTGAAGAGCCATTTATTATTTTTCAGCTGATTCAAGCTGAAGAGCCATTTATTATTTTTCAGCTGATTCAAGCTGAAGAGCCATTTATTATTTTTCAGCTGATTCAAGCTGAAGAGCCATTTATTATTTTTCAGCTGATTCAAGCCTGAAGAGCCATTTATTCTTTATTTTTCAGCTGATTCAAGCCTGAAGAGCCATTTATTATTTTTCAGCTGATTCAAGGCTGAAGAGCCATTTATTCTTTATTTTTCAGCTGATTCAAGCCTGAAGAGCCATTTATTATTTTTCAGCTGATTCAAGCCTGAAGAGCCATTTATTCTTTATTTTTCAGCTGATTCAAGCTGAAGAGCCATTTATTATTTTTCAGCTGATTCAAGCCTGAAGAGCCATTTATTATTTTTCAGCTGATTCAAGCTGAAGAGCCATTTATTATTTTTCAGCTGATTCAAGGCTGAAGAGCCATTTATTCTTTATTTTTCAGCTGATTCAAGCCTGAAGAGCCATTTATTATTTTTCAGCTGATTCAAGCTGAAGAGCCATTTATTCTTTATTTTTCAGCTGATTCAAGCCTGAAGAGCCATTTATTATTTTTCAGCTGATTCAAGCTGAAGAGCCATTTATTATTTTTCAGCTGATTCAAGCTGAAGAGCCATTTATTCTTTATTTTTCAGCTGATTCAAGCTGAAGAGCCATTTATTCTTTATTTTTCAGCTGATTCAAGGCTGAAGAGCCATTTATTCTTTATTTTTCAGCTGATTCAAGCCTGAAGAGCCATTTATTATTTTTCAGCTGATTCAAGGCTGAAGAGCCATTTATTATTTTTCAGCTGATTCAAGCTGAAGAGCCATTTATTCTTTATTTTTCAGCTGATTCAAGGCTGAAGAGCCATTTATTATTTTTCAGCTGATTCAAGCCTGAAGAGCATTTATTCTTTATTTTTCAGCTGATTCAAGCCTGAAGAGCCATTTATTCTTTATTTTTCAGCTGATTCAAGCTGAAGAGCCATTTATTATTTTTCAGCTGATTCAAGCCTGAAGAGCCATTTATTATTTTTCAGCTGATTCAAGGCTGAAGAGCCATTTATTATTTTTCAGCTGATTCAAGCCTGAAGAGCCATTTATTATTTTTCAGCTGATTCAAGCCTGAAGAGCCATTTATTATTTTTCAGCTGATTCAAGGCTGAAGAGCCATTTATTATTTTTCAGCTGATTCAAGGCTGAAGAGCCATTTATTATTTTTCAGCTGATTCAAGGCTGAAGAGCCATTTATTCTTTATTTTTCAGCTGATTCAAGGCTGAAGAGCCATTTATTATTTTTCAGCTGATTCAAGCCTGAAGAGCCATTTATTATTTTTCAGCTGATTCAAGCCTGAAGAGCCATTTATTCTTTATTTTTCAGCTGATTCAAGGCTGAAGAGCATTTATTCTTTATTTTTCAGCTGATTCAAGCCTGAAGAGCCATTTATTATTTTTCAGCTGATTCAAGCCTGAAGAGCCATTTATTCTTTATTTTTCAGCTGATTCAAGGCTGAAGAGCCATTTATTCTTTATTTTTCAGCTGATTCAAGCCTGATGAGCCATTTATTCTTTATTTTTCAGCTGATTCAAGGCTGAAGAGCCATTTATTATTTTTCAGCTGATTCAAGCTGAAGAGCCATTTATTATTTTTCAGCTGATTCAAGCCTGAAGAGCATTTATTCTTTATTTTTCAGCTGATTCAAGGCTGAAGAGCCATTTATTATTTTTCAGCTGATTCAAGCTGAAGAGCCATTTATTATTTTTCAGCTGATTCAAGCCTGAAGAGCCATTTATTATTTTTCAGCTGATTCAAGGCTGAAGAGCCATTTATTATTTTTCAGCTGATTCAAGGCTGAAGAGCCATTTATTATTTTTCAGCTGATTCAAGCCTGAAGAGCCATTTATTATTTTTCAGCTGATTCAAGGCTGAAGAGCCATTTATTATTTTTCAGCTGATTCAAGCCTGAAGAGCATTTATTCTTTATTTTTCAGCTGATTCAAGGCTGAAGAGCCATTTATTATTTTTCAGCTGATTCAAGCCTGAAGAGCATTTATTCTTTATTTTTCAGCTGATTCAAGGCTGAAGAGCCATTTATTATTTTTCAGCTGATTCAAGGCTGAAGAGCCATTTATTCTTTATTTTTCAGCTGATTCAAGCCTGAAGAGCCATTTATTCTTTATTTTTCAGCTGATTCAAGGCTGAAGAGCCATTTATTCTTTATTTTTCAGCTGATTCAAGCCTGAAGAGCCATTTATTCTTTATTTTTCAGCTGATTCAAGTCTGAAGAGCCATTTATTCTTTATTTTTCAGCTGATTCAAGCTGAAGAGCCATTTATTATTTTTCAGCTGATTCAAGCCTGATGAGCCATTTATTCTTTATTTTTCAGCTGATTCAAGCCTGAAGAGCCATTTATTATTTTTCAGCTGATGCAAGCCTGAAGAGCCATTTATTCTTTATTTTTCAGCTGATTCAAATCTGAAGAGCCATTTATTCTTTATTTTTCAGATGATGCAAGCCTGAAGAGCCATTTATTCTTTATTTTTCAGCTGATTCAAGGCTGAAGAGCCATTTATTATTTTTCAGCTGATTCAAGCCTGAAGAGCCATTTATTATTTTTCAGCTGATTCAAGGCTGAAGAGCCATTTATTATTTTTCAGCTGATTCAAGGCTGAAGAGCCATTTATTATTTTTCAGCTGATTCAAGCTGAAGAGCCATTTATTATTTTTCAGCTGATTCAAGGCTGAAGAGCCATTTATTCTTTATTTTTCAGCTGATTCAAGGCTGAAGAGCCATTTATTCTTTATTTTTCAGCTGATTCAAGCCTGAAGAGCCATTTATTATTTTTCAGCTGATTCAAGCCTGAAGAGCCATTTATTATTTTTCAGCTGATTCAAGCCTGATGAGCCATTTATTCTTTATTTTTCAGCTGATTCAAGGCTGAAGAGCCATTTATTCTTTATTTTTCAGCTGATTCAAGCCTGAAGAGCATTTATTCTTTATTTTTCAGCTGATTCAAGGCTGAAGAGCCATTTATTATTTTTCAGCTGATTCAAGCCTGAAGAGCCATTTATTATTTTTCAGCTGATTCAAGCCTGAAGAGCCATTTATTATTTTTCAGCTGATTCAAGCCTGAAGAGCCATTTATTATTTTTCAGCTGATTCAAGCCTGATGAGCCATTTATTCTTTATTTTTCAGCTGATTCAAGCTGAAGAGCCATTTATTCTTTATTTTTCAGCTGATTCAAGGCTGAAGAGCCATTTATTATTTTTCAGCTGATTCAAGCCTGAAGAGCCATTTATTCTTTATTTTTCAGCTGATTCAAGGCTGAAGAGCCATTTATTATTTTTCAGCTGATTCAAGGCTGAAGAGCCATTTATTCTTTATTTTTCAGCTGATTCAAGCCTGATGAGCCATTTATTCTTTATTTTTCAGCTGATTCAAGCCTGATGAGCCATTTATTCTTTATTTTTCAGCTGATTCAAGGCTGAAGAGCCATTTATTCTTTATTTTTCAGCTGATTCAAGGCTGAAGAGCCATTTATTATTTTTCAGCTGATTCAAGCCTGAAGAGCCATTTATTCTTTATTTTTCAGCTGATTCAAGGCTGAAGAGCCATTTATTATTTTTCAGCTGATTCAAGCCTGAAGAGCCATTTATTATTTTTCAGCTGATTCAAGCCTGAAGAGCCATTTATTATTTTTCAGCTGATTCAAGGCTGAAGAGCCATTTATTATTTTTCAGCTGATTCAAGCCTGAAGAGCATTTATTCTTTATTTTTCAGCTGATTCAAGGCTGAAGAGCCATTTATTATTTTTCAGCTGATTCAAGGCTGAAGAGCCATTTATTATTTTTCAGCTGATTCAAGCCTGAAGAGCCATTTATTATTTTTCAGCTGATTCAAGGCTGAAGAGCCATTTATTATTTTTCAGCTGATTCAAGCCTGAAGAGCCATTTATTATTTTTCAGCTGATTCAAGGCTGAAGAGCCATTTATTATTTTTCAGCTGATTCAAGGCTGAAGAGCCATTTATTATTTTTCAGCTGATTCAAGCCTGAAGAGCCATTTATTATTTTTCAGCTGATTCAAGCCTGAAGAGCATTTATTCTTTATTTTTCAGCTGATTCAAGGCTGAAGAGCCATTTATTATTTTTCAGCTGATTCAAGCTGAAGAGCCATTTATTATTTTTATGGTGCGTAATTTTCCTAGGACGATTCTCAAAGTGACATGAAAACATCAAATTTGTGGGTTTGTGGATCCCATAAAAAAAAAGAAAAACATAAAAACTTTGATTTTTGTGTGTTGACGAGGTTGCTGGGACACACTGGGATGCACTGGGACCTGGGATCGATGGCTGTACCAGTGGTTTACGTCATGGCTGACAGTACCGGTAACTGCTGTAGAAATATATGGCCACCACCTTGGCGGGGGTTATCAAACTAAAAATCAGTTCCACACCGACACCCGATCACTGCCAGCGGGAAGGGTCGGTCGGGAAGGAAGGAAGGAAGGAAGGGTGGGTTAGGAGACGAAGGGGTAGGAAGACGCTCTCCAGGTAGGAGTGATATATATATATATATATATATATATATATATATATATATATATATATATATATATATATATATATATATATATATTCCTATGAATCCACGGAGAAAATGAAACACGATAAGTTCGTGTTTCATTTTCCCCGTGGACTCAGGAATATCTTGATCACGCGCAAAATTGTGATCCTTTCCAATATATATATATATATATATATATATATATACCTTTATCTTCCAATAATCCCCATTTCGCTTACTTTCTTCGGAAATACAAGAAAATCCTACTTATTTTTTTTTTCAATCTGCTTGACATTTTCTTAATTGTGTATTTCCATCGTATTCGTCACGATGTTTACGTAAGAATGACTTCAATACGGCCATGTATTTCAGGGAGGTCCTGAAATACAGTCGGCTCACGTCAGGGGCGCGGGCCAGGCCAGGGCTCCCGTGAATACTGACAGTCAAAAGTGTAGAGAAGCTTGGGCGAAATTTTCCCTCCTCCTCCTCCTCCCACCCCGACGAGGCTGCTGTGCTTGTGTACGGGCGTGTGCGTGCGTTCGGGCGCCGCTCGTGCGTGCGGGGGACGTAATTTTTTGTACAAGGATGTTCCAGCGTTGTTCTCCCGGCGTATCTGGCGTGAACAGCCAGCTATCGAACATGTGTATTGCCGCTCACCGTGGCGTGCACTGGACGCTGTATATTTGGGTGTGGAAAAGGGGAAAAAGTTTTATGTGGGAATATTTGCATATACACACACACATCATACATATATATATATATATATATATATATATATATATATATATATATATATATATATATATATATATATATTTTTCTTTTTTTTAATTTTCCAAAAGAAGGAACAGAGAAGAGGGCCAGGTGAGGATATTCCCTCAAAGGCCCAGTTCTCTGTTCTTAACGCTACCTCGCTAATGCGGGAAATGGCGAATAGTTTGAAAAGAATATATATATATATATATATATATATATATATATATATATATATATATATATATATATATATATATATATGTGTGTGTGTGTGTGTGTGTGTGTGTGTGTGTGTGTGTGTGTAACCAGACCACGACTGAATGAGATTATACCGGGGGTAAAAAGCCTCCTTTAACGAGGCTGTGCACAGGAGCCCGCATTCCCCTGCTACCGGACGTAGCGCAGCCTCGGACCAGCCACTGAATGGAAAGACGTCCTGGGCAACACCAGGAATCTTCCTGAGAAAGAGGAATCATAATTCAGTTTTTCCACACTTAATCGCCATTTCCCGCGTTAGCGAGGTAGCGCCAGAAACAAACGAACAAAAGAGAGAGAGAGAGAGAGAGAGAGAGAGAGAGAGAGAGAGAGAGAGAGAGAGAGAGAGAGAGAGAGAGAGAAGTGTTTCCAGGCCCTACGTGCAATTGGTCCCACCGCAAGCGGGAAATCGCTATCAACCTCATCGAAAACATTCCCGCCGCAAAGAAACCCACCTCTCCCTGCTTCTGCGTATGGCGCATGCATTATATACATGTGTATATATATATATGTATGTGTCTGTGTATATATATGCATGTATACGTTGAGATGTATAGGTATGTATGTGTGCGTGTGTGGACGTGTATGTATATACATGTGTATATGGGGGGTGGGGGGTTGGGCCATTCTTTCGTCTGTTTCCTTGCGCTACCTCGCTAACGCGGGAGACAGCGACAAAGCATAATATATATATATATATATATATATATATATATATATATATAATAATAACCTGTAGACCACGAAGGAAAAGCAAAGCAGGAAATTTTGCTTAAGCGTTTTCGTGTATTTCAACACATCTTTAGAAGGAAATTGTAACAAATCACAGGAGGAATATATCACACACACACACACACACACACACACACACACACACACACACACACACACACAGGAGGTAACCATCACCAGAGTATGTAAAAAAAAAATATGCTGGAACATGAGCACTATAACGCACTTCGTTTGTTCCAGCGTCACCTTCGCGAGTCCTGAGACATGTGTACGTGTAAACCATAACTAGAGTGTACCACACATGGACTTCCACGAGTATCATCATCCAGCCTCAGCCACGTTCAGTGTGGAAATACCAGCGGTTCTCACGGCGAAGCCTCCTGCGTCAAGAAGCGACGCAGAAGGCGCTGCTGGAGACCTGTCTCAGAGAATATCAATCACCCAGGACGTGTAACCCAATGAGCTTCAGCCTCCTAGGCCCTTTAGCCCACTGAGAAAGAGGCTCCTAAGGCTTGTAACCCACTGAACTACAGCCTCCCAGGGCCTGTGTAACCCACTGAATTTACAGCCTCCCAGGGCCTGTGTAACCCACTGGGCAGGAACCTCCCAGGGGGCCTGCACTCCAGCAGCAGCCTCACCTCGCCCAGCACCCACCTTACAGAGGCGTCCACGGACCATTAGCCGTGAGAGTCATTCACCCTCTCAAGAGGCCGCCAGCCTAACCTACGATCAAACATCAGAAGCCTCCCAGACCCAGTAACCTTGAGCCACATTTCGTTCCTGTAAGCTGTCCACGGCCAGGCCGTCTCCCAAGGCGAGAGCAGGCAGACACTCACCGCCACCACCACCACCAGCGGTAGCCCTCGCCTGCCTCCGTCAGGAGTTTCTTAACACCAGCAGCCAGACTCCCGACCCCCACAGCCTTCAAAGGTTAATTGTACCCACAAATATCCCCAGATCCTCTGATCTGCTCACCCAGGAACCAACGTCTCTTACTCGTGTATCAACTGTCTGCTCTACGTCATCTATATCATTCTTGTATCTTCCCTGACGATGTGATCATTACACGAAAGTGCACTTGGGAATTTATCGTGTTCCATACTGCTCTACGTCATCTATATCATTCTTGTATCTCCCCTGACGATGTGATCATTACACGAAAGTGCACTTGGGAATTTATCGTGTTCCATACTCCTACTGATTTCATATATATATATATATATATATATATATATATATATATATATATATATATATATATATATATATATATATATATCAACAACAGTAGTTGGGTGGAGTGTTAGTTGTAAGGGAGAGACATGAGCGCAAGATGGTGGTGTACAATGATGGCATCGGGAGGAACACGTCCCTCGCTGTCTAGCCTCACTAAGCCGAGGGTGTGGATCCACGGCCACAAGACGCCCTCCTCCTCCTCCGCCTCCACCCATTTCACAGACACAGCCTGTACCTACCACACACGTAAACCACGACTGGACGATAGTTTACACTTACGAATCACCGACCGCCACGTATGAGTTTACCGTCGAGCGGTATCCAAGTGAGCGAGGAAAGGCATCCGACAGTGCCTTACTCGCTGATGATCCATATGGAAAACGGATTCCGCTTTTCGCCTACAGGAGTGGACGCACAGTCGCTTGCTGACGGAGGGGACGAAAAGGACAGCACACACACACACACACACACACACACACACACACACTGGTGCACAGCTGTGTCGTGCCATTTAAAGCCGTTGTGAGCGCGGCCTGGCACCCAGCAGCAGGTCCTCCCGCTGATTGACACACAGGAATCTGTATAATTACTCACATGTGAAATCGGAATTTGAAATTATTGTGTAATAATCTGGGTCAGTTCACACCAACTGTTTGTCATTGAATTCTGTTATGATAAATCATGATGGGTAGCCGTGATCTTACACTATATGACTATATTGGCAACCATCAGGGATATATATACATATATGTATAATGTAGGATAAACTCCTTCTCCTGTGGTATAGTGCCTCTGATGCAGAGACCATGTTCCCCTAATCTTATCACTAATTGAAATGCTGTTTTTTTTTTTACGTTATTTTGATCCTTTGATTGCCGAGGTGACGTTGACTATCAAAAGGCTCAATCAAAGCCACCCCACATCCATATATATATATATATATATATATATATATATATATATATGTGTGTGTGTGTGTGTGTGTGTGTGTGTGTGTGTGTGTGTGTGTGTGTGTATCAACCACGCAACAAACGTCCCCAAAGTGGAGGATTTAAAGCTGGATATTGACTGTGGGCCGACTGGCCCGTACGGGTTTTCGAACCCTGGCAGTACTGAATGCACTCATAGAGCCAGCGGGGTGAACCAATACACCACAGAGGCTCCTGCATCAACACGAAGACCCTGCTGTCCACACACACACACACACATGGCTGGTTATATATAATGCTGCACCCACCAATGGAGCCAAAACCTCATGCCAAAATCACCTCACGTCCACTGTCAAACTACCGCTCTGAAAGTTAACAAAATTGAAGAGTTGAAATGTAAAAAAAAAAAAAAAAAAATGTATGTTTGGGTTTGGAGCCACCATGCACAGCAACACAGTCAATCATGGTTCATTTCATGGTAGGTTATGGTTCTCGTCATCGGTCAGTCATGATTTAAGTCAGTGGTCAGTCATAATTTAAGTCACTGGTCAGTCATGATTCATGGGGTTCGACCATAAAGGTATACGAACATAGGTATTGTAAGAACCATTTTATGACTCGTTACACCTCATGAAACGACGTCCCTCGTTCACTCATGTCTCATACCACCGTCCCTCATTCACTCATGTCTCATACCACCGTCCCTTACTCACTCATGTCTCAATACCACTGTCCCTCACTCACTCATGTCTCAATACCACCGTCCCTCACTCACTCATGACTCATACCACCGTCCCTCACTCACTCATGACTCATACCACCGTCCCTCACTCACTCATGTCTCATACCACCGCCCCTCACTCACCCATGTCTCATACCACCGTCCCTCACTCACTCATGTCTCAATAACACTGTCCCTCGCTCACTCGTGTCTCATACCACCGTCCCTCACTCACCCATGTCTCAATACTACTGTCCCTCACTCACTCATGACTCATACCACCGTCCCTCACTCACTCATGTCTCACGCCGCCGCGACGCGCTCAATATCTGATGAGGGAATTGATGAGTTCGACAACGATATATTTTCCCGCGCAAAATGTGTGAAATCAAAAGCCAGAAAATCGTCACGTTTGCCGCTAGACAATAAAAGACCTGATCAATTATTCCCCCTTGCGCCAACGTATTACTAAGAGTTCTCGATTCTTCTCAGAGACTTGGTTCAATTATCCAGACGGAGAATAAAGATATTGGAATGTTTTTAATCTGAAAAATTAGACGGTCCAGCCTGAGTCGGTTAGGATCTAGCTTACATGTAATGTTAACTCTTATTCCCTGCTACATAATGTTAGCATCGACTCTTTTCTCGCTGTCCCATGCTCATTACTTGGCATCTAACTCCGCTTGAAGTATTACGAACCTTATATCAAGGACAAATTGGGGTAGTTCGTCCAGCTTCCCTCGTATGGTGATGCACCACCCGATATCATGTTCAGGAACGAGTCCAATCCACCTAGGAAGTCATCTACACGGATCAAGAAGAGCAATGGTCCCTGGGCAGTACCCTGCGGCACGCCACTGACGTGTGTGTGTGTGTGTGTGTGTGTGCGCGCGCATACAGCTGACCAGCACTAAACAAACGCTCCGCCATATCGCGTTCAGCGCCCTCCTCAAGTCCTCCTTGCCCCAAGAGCTTTGCGAGGCACTGGCCACACCCGCTACAAGCACCGTCCCCGCCCAAGTGCTTCATGAAGCGCTGGCCAGGCACGCTACTTCAGGACTCCGGCAGCTGGTGCCAGATGGCACCACGTACCTGGCCTGCTGGGTAGAGCAGCGACCACAGGCTGAGGCCCGCAATCAGGGAGATTCAATTTGGTCTGGGAGGTTGCGTTACGTGTAAGGGAGGACCTGAGACGGATGTTATTATAAGAAGGTCGTAAGGTAACCAGCGCCACTCGTGTGGATCACTGTGAACTACCACAGGGTTGAGGCAGTAACTGTGCGAGGTTGAACCATCCTGCCGGAGCACCACGTCATCTGCTGTGGCCACCCGCTACCTCACACTACTCAAGTCTGGTCGACCCAGCACACCATCAGTACTGCCAGTGGACACCAGTCACTGAATCTAAGAGTTGAACTATTCAAATTCAGATTCTGGATGTCTGTGATTCGATTTCTAGTTATCAATCGTGGTCTGTTACCTTACCTTACCTGTGTGTTTAATCATGATAAGAAAACTGGACATTTTTTCCTATAACTAATGCATTTCCGTCATCGCCTCAAGGTTTACACACCTGATAAGCCATTTACCAATCAGCTGCTCCCATCGTATATCTAAATCACGCTAACATTAACCCTTAACGTAAGGTGACATTTTCCCCTATCCATCATGTGCGTCACATCACGTTCTGAAACATAACATTAACACCTCGTCTGTTGTCCACAAGGGAACGTCTTGTGGCGAGGCGCTCACTCCCGCTGACCCGGGCGAGGCTTGGGCGACACAAGCAGGGGGTCAGGAACAATGCCCCTGCAACGCCTGAGTCCCACATTCACCTGTCGAGGGTATCCACAGGTGTGACTGTTACGGCAGGTGCTCTGAGGTGGTTAGTAGACTGTGGTACATCACTTGGATGGAGGAGGAGGGAAGTCGTGTGGGGGGGAACCTGTAATGCTGGACGCCCATAGCATGAGAAATACAGTTGATGGTCCTGTACAGGTGTCTCTCTCTAGTTCGTTATGACGATAGAAAGTGTCTGTGGGCTAGTTTAGCTAGTGTGAAGTGTGGATCACCTCGGTCTTGCCTCCCTGTCCTGTGAGTTGATGACACTAGAGGAAAACCCGGGCCTTTAACTCTGAACTTGAAGACATGTTTTGGGATGCGGAGATGCCTGCGTAGCCAGAGACTGGCTGAGAATGACGTCCTCACGTCCAGGGCCACTATTCACAGTGACACGGGCAAAATCCACACCACACTACGTACTGCTCGTAGGCTTGAAGATGACTGGCAATGAAAGGCACGGGGTGTGTGACAGATGAGCGGACCAACGGGAAGATTGGATGGCCGTGGGTGGTGGGTGTGACGGGAGGAGGGGTACATCCTAACCCTGGTGTTCCCAGCCTCACAGGGACGTACATAGCCCTTCCTTCACTCACCTTGACGTGGGCCCACGGCGAGTACTTCGATCTCACGCCACACAACACACCCCAAGGTATTACGGGGAGCTATCTATATGTAAATGACACCCTCTGGGTTTGTCTCCGTAAGCCAAAGAACAGTAACGGAAGACGAGAAGCCACAGCATGCTTGTAGCCTGGATATAGAGGCGACATGGCAAAGGTTGTGGACTTGCATGTGATGTGCCTTGAGTGACTGTGTTTGTGCCTGGTTGGAATGCTGGACTGATGGACCAACACCCAGACATTTATGATATGACACACTGTCGGAGTCATGTGCCTGGCCATGACGTTAGATACCTTATATCATGCACAGCAAGGTGAGGCCTCCTCACGGGCATAAACTGGCCCCCTACCATTAATCTGTCGGTCCTGTGTCACAGCTGTGGAGCCCAACGGAAGAAACACACTTCACCTGTCAGATCCCAGCTACGTGGTTGGCTAGATCATCCTCACCCTATCCTAGCGTTCAACCTTACTTAGTATCCAGGACAACTTCACTCTGCAGCGGACGTGTGAACGGGGGGCAACTTGATACACGCTGTACGCCACTCTCTCTCTCTCTCTCTCTCTCTCTCTCTCTCTCTCTCTCTCTCTCTCTCTCTCTCTCTCTCTCTCTCTTGAAATCTAGTTGCAACCGATCATAATAAAGGAACTCGCGAGATATCCAAAGAACCAACTCATCCTTCATTTTCGTTCGCGCTCACCAAAATACAGTCAAAGTTTAATGGCGAACTTGAGAGTTTTAGAGAGAGAGAGAGAGAGAGAGAGAGAGAGAGAGAGAGAGAGAGAGAGAGAGAGAGAGAGAGAGAGAGAGAGATTTCGGTAGCGTGCCAGGCGATCAGAATGCCTTTACTTTAGTCATCATCCTACAGATCCAATCACACACACAGATGCCTTGACGGCTACATGTTCACCTATGTACAGATCCACCTCCTCTTCCGGACCGTTCTCCAGCCGGGGTCATCACACCCACACACACACCCACCCACACACACACACACACACACACACCCACACATGTCAAGTCCCATACAAAAAAAAAATGACCCATCAGAAAGCAGGGACTCTATCCATCGTCAGTAGCCCCATGGTCCTACACACCCACAGCCTGGCCCACCGTGTCCTGGCCAGGGCCCGCCCGCCATGCTCCCCCCTCCCTCCGCCGTCAGGAGAGTGTATGTATATAACACACGCAGCAACAATCCTACTGCCATCATTGTGAACTTAAATGTTTATTGTTAATTTTCGAGCTGCCGCTGATACGTCGCAACACTCTTCACACAAACTCCGACACAAACACATTATTCCAAATCCAGCGGCGGCTTCCCTGCAGAGGGGGGGAAACCCAGCGACTACCGACCCTAACGCCCCGTCGCGTGAGGCCCAGTCCTCCGCCCCTCTGCCGTGCCGCCCACATTTAAATAATTATATGCGAAGCAATTAAGCGTCACAGCACCTTGCTAATGAACAAACAGACAGTCTGGCATTCCGCTAACGCACGAATTACCGTGGCACTGGAGGGCATAATGATGAGGGCGCTACCAGTGCCAGGGAGAGAGAGCGAGGGAGAGGGGGCAAGCACGAAGTGAGGCAAAGGGATGGCTCTAAAGGGGACGCAGGACCCAGCCAAGAAATGGCACCAGGGTTGCGTGGGTGGTGGTGGTGGCAGCAGAAGGAGAACAGTGCCAGGAGGAGAGGATGGTGTCAGAGGGATGGAGGCGTTGGTGGGAGAGGTGTGGAGTGAGACGTAGTGTAAGGGATGGTACCCATGGAAGGGAATGACTGAATAAGGAGTAGGGGTGTGTCTGGGGTATCGGCGCACAGGGAGGTGCGGGCGGTGATAGGTGAACTGTGGGGACACAAATGATGGCAAGAGGAGGTGTACTGCGTCAGGGGAGGCCCCCGCACTGGATGAACCACGGAGAGGGATGGTGCTTGGGATAGTGGCTAGTGGGTAAGGCAAGAAGCTGTGAGGGATGAAAGGATAGTCCCAGGGGAAGGGACGGCTTTACCCGGTGCCATGGAGTTGGGATGGTGGTAACAGTGTGAGGGATGTTACCAAGTGGGACGGATGTGGCCAGGGTGGCGTCGGGAGAGGATGGGATGGTGATATGAGATAGATAATCAGATCCGAGAGAGAAAGATGGCCTGGTGCTGCGTGGGTAGAGGACGGAGCTGGAGGGAAGGCATGATGCGTGAAGAAAATGGAAGATGACATTGACAGTAGGGAGGACGGGAGCTGGATCAAGAGACGATGCCAGGGAGAGGGTGGCACACGTGAGGAGAGTGCCAGAGGTAGTAAAAGTAGGAGGCGGGGATGTTGGTAAAGAGAGGGGACCGGACCATGGCTTGGATGGGAATGGTATCAGGGAAGAACTGTCGACATGTGGAGGAGGAGGAGGAGGAGGAGGAGGAGGAGGAGGAGGAGGAGGAGAAGGAGAAGGAGAAGGAAAAGGAGAGGAAGAAGGAGGAGAAGGAGAAGGAGGAGGAGGAGGCGGAGGAGGAGGAGTTATCACAGAGGTAGTCACTAATAGTGACAAGGGGTCAACGTGGTAGTGAGGGGTAGGGGATAGCGCAAGGCGGTAAATGTAACTGTGTTAAAGGTAAGGGACGATAGCGAGGCTAGAGGATGCTAGCAGGAGTAGAGGATAGTGCAAGATGTACATCATGGTGTTAAAGCAAGGGAACGGTAGAAAGGGGCAGGCGACGGTGCCAAGACCACGGAGGAGATCGAAGAGGAGGAGGAGGGAGATCCTAAGGGCACGGCTGGTGTCACAGTGATGGTACAAGCACCACAGACCACAGGGGAAGATGGACTACGGCAGGTGGGGACGAGGCGTATGGGATGAATGCATGGGACAAGGGTGGCACACACACACACACACACACACACACACACAGGTGTGGTGAATGTGCACGGGTACGTCACTATGGGCGAAGCCTAGCACAGTGGAACAGCTCCTCTACCTCGTAGACACGAATTCAGATATATATATTAGACCAAATACTTTGATGACATTACGTATCAGTGGATAGGGAATACATGGTCGCTGCCAGGACGAGTCGAGTGAGAATGGTTATGTGCAGCGATTTCACCGAGTTAGAATAATCATATTAGCGTACCGTCGTGCTTTAAGGGCCGTAATGTCGTGCTTATGGATCGTACCGTCGTGCTAATGGACCGTACCGTCGTGCTCAACGACAGTACCATCGTGCTCAAGGACAGTACCGTCGTGCTCAACGACAGTACCATCGCGTTCAAGGACCGTACCGTCGTGCTCAACGACAGTACCATCGCGTTCAAGGACCGTACCGTCGTCCTCAACGACTGTACCGTCGTGCATAAGGGACGTATCGTCACTCTCAAGAATCGTGTTCCAAAGATTAATATTCCAAAACCTTTTAACCTTCAAATCGGTTCCACTTTATCCAAATCACACCCTCCAGCACTAGAGCACTATCATGCACAGAACGGCGGCCCCCGCCAAGGGGATATCAAAGCAATAAGCATAAAAATCCCATGCATAAATCATAAGACTCTCACCGTAACGTCCCGTCCCCCCCACTAGCCCCATGAAGATAATGACACCAACAGAACACCTGTATTTTGCCCGCGGGTGCCAATCAGAAGACCTTCTAACTTCACGTCGTGTTCGGGTTCATCAAAACGGCGCGAGTTATCACACTCATCAACACGGTGCTTATCGACACTATACTTGTTCTAAAGACCGATTTGATGAAGGGATAAGAGAAATATGGAGACCATCTCTTCTAAGAGAAAATGGGCCGCACTGGCAAGGGTACATAACCCGTGTTTCAGACGCCAGGCTGTTCGTAAAAGAAATGTCGGAAAGATGAAAGATGAAATCAGGCAAAGATATATACAAGAATATATATATATATATATATATATATATATATATATATATATATATATATATATATATATATATATATATATATATATATATATATATATATTCCTATGAGTCCACGGGGAAAATGAAACACGATAAGTTCCCAAGTGCACTTTAGTGTAATAATCACATCATCAAGGGAGACACAAGAGAGATGATGTGATTATTACACGAAAGTGCACTTGGGAACTTATCGTGTTTCATTTTCCCCGTGGACTCATAGGAATATCACACCAGACCCAAAGGTCGTGCTGTTGTGTTCCGAGGAACTCACCTCCTTGCTGCTCCTGCTGCAGCAGCGGGACGAGCGGGCGGGGGTCCTCCCTCGCTCAACACACACACACACACACACACACACACACACTTGCCCTCACCTCTTAATTGACTACCTCGTTAGTCACGCCTTCTAGTAATTAACCCATTAATTACCCGAGGATGACTCGGGCGTCGCTAGGCACACAGACGAAGTCGAAGACACAAGACGGTGGAAATGCCCAGGCGTTCACCCTGGGGGAGACACACACACACACACACACACACACACACCGGTTCTACAGGTACCGTACGCGGCCAAAAAGGCTTTTATACTGTTTTATATTCATATTTCACATCATTATACTTAAAGACTTCACCTGCATCCACTATACATAAAGTCATCACTGTACTGTATACGTACAAAATAAAAAAAATACTCAAATACAAATATATATATATATATATATATATATATATATATATATATATATATATATATATATATATATATATATATATATATTTTCTTCATTTTCATCTGAGCCTGAGAGGGGAATATCCTCACTTGGCCACTTTCTCTGTTCCTTCTTTTGGAACGGTAAAACACAACGAATACTTCGCTAGCACATGAGGTCTGTATGACCACAGTCGAGGGATAGAACACTGAAATATATTACAACCAGATGTAGCTAATGTAATGGCTATTAAACACCTTCAAATCAAGGATAGACAAATTCGTCAGTGATATCTATTTAGATCCTGCGTCAAAATAGATCATTTCAATTCTGTTTTCCTTCCACGCAGTCCAGCCCCAGTGTAACCAACTGCCAAACCAGTAAGAAACTTTCTCCCGTTCACACTTACCTGTAAGATTTCCCTGGCAGTAGGTTTCCCCTCATACTACATGGTGTTTCTTCTTTTTACTTTCGCCCTGCACGCAGTTAAGCCAGAGGGAGAGGTGAGGGTGGGAACGAGTTTTGTTTCATTGTCCTGCTTCTACTAAAAATCAGCTTAGACATGCAGACACTCTCTTCATGGACAATTGCTTTTCCGTGACTTGTCCTTCCCATGTCCGCAGTCTTTCCTTTTCATCCATATAATTTTGATGACTGATCACCTGGCATGTTGCGTTGCTCCATTTCAGGTCTGAATGACAAGACACAAGACATCTGTTAAGAACGTTTTTGACCAATCATCCTCAATACAGTATCTACGCTGATATATATACCATCAAACACTCGCAGACATACGGACATACATACACAAGAGACATGGATTATTATCATTATTACTATTATTGTCATTATCATTATTATTATAATTATCATTTATTATTATTATTATTATTATTATTATTATTATTATTATTATAATTATCATTTTTTATTATTATTATTATTATTATTATTATCATTATTATTATTATTATTATTATTATTATTATTATATTATTATTATTATTATTATTATTATTATTATTATTATTATTATCATTGTTATTATCATTATCATTATTGACAAAAGCTGTAGTAACACAGTGAAGTCATCATCGAGGCCAGGACTTGAAACAGAGAAAAGACTGGGCAAAGAATATTGTAAAGAAGATAAGATGTAAAAAGGGGATGCAATGTGTCTGGTATATGAAGGGGGAAAAAGATAATAAGTTCAGCCCGTTCTATTAGCTTAACAGAGACAGACAGTAACCCCCCCAACGATCCTAACTTGGAAGGCGTAGTGAGATGGTTCCCGTCCATCATGTTAACACATCTACGTCAGGAGGGGAGTACCTTCCCTGGGCGCGGCTGGTGTCTACACCCTACTGACACATGGAGGGTGTGAGATGCTGATGCCGTCCATCACTTCAACACTTAATTAAGTTAGGAGGGTAGTACTTCCCTTGGCGTATGCTGTTTACAGCTCACTGACACAGGTTCCGGGCACCACTTGAGCGTTCCTCAGATGATGGTATCCAACTCCCTAGGCTGTATGCTATTTTTTTTTTTTTCTGATCTTTTACGTAGCTTATTTCCGTACGTACAAACTCTTGCAAGCTTTTTGTTCCAGGAACGGCTATTTACCAAAGCATCTCCACGTAACACATCTCAACACCCGTCTTGTCTCTAGCACTATTAAGCTCAATAGGCCGAGCTAATTCTGTTTTTCTGAGAGTGTAATGTCTGGTAATCCATTCATTCTGTTTAACTGAACTCTATGAATATTGTCCCGTTCCTTTAAGGCATTCGAGACGTTTTGAAACTATATCTTGTGTCAGTGTCAGTCTGTATGCTGTAATGATATCATTAACGTAAATTCTATACCACAGAAATATTAGAAAAAAAAAGTATGTAAACCGTAGTCAATTATGGCGTTGATGGGGGATGGCTTTTTGCTGAAGCCAGGTGATGTTAACGCGAAAAAACTTTTTTTTTGAACGAACTCATCTACGATTTACGAGAAACTGCTACACAGCAACAATATTGTTTATATTTCTCCATGATTATTTGATTAAAGATTCTTTTTTGTTCATAAATATTGATTCCTTTTCCATCTTTTTTCCGCGTCGTCAAATCTTCACGAGGTGAAGCCATGAAGGTTTCCTGAAGAACAACAGTGTGGCTAGGCGGTGCATCACTCCAGCCGCCAAACGCCGAACTGGGAGTGTGCTGGCCACAACGAGCCTCCTCCCTCCCTAGTCCTGTTACACAAACAAAGACCCTGTGATCTTTCCTCCAATACGCCACGGCACAAGAGTGAAAGAAGAAACGACCCCCCAAAAAAGGAAAAACTGCTGCGAGTAAGTTCTTGGGACGACCAGAGACCAACAGGGAGGGAGGAGAACACCACAAACATTTTCCAGTGTGCCGTCCCATTGAGACAGCACACACACACACACACCTCACCCTCTCAGCAGCGACTGAAATTCTTGATCGAAGATTATCGCTTTGATTTTTTTTGTTTCCTACCTTATATTCCTCGCCTCAGTCGCTTTTAAATATATTTCATTATAACGGGTTTTTATAGTATCTTGTTATAAGAAGATATAGCAGTAAACGTACGTAGAAAACGAGCATTTGAAAGAGTGACAACCAGCCTAGCTTTGACCAGAGCGCGCGGGTGTGTGTGTGTGTGTGTGGGGCGTTGGCAACGCTGGCGTCATGTCGGTGGCCCGAGCGTAATGGACTCTGAATAATGGCGGGAATGGAGTGGTCGGCCCGGCGCTCAATGGCCTAGCTTTTGAAAACATCTTCTCGTAGAGGAAAGTCAAGGAGAGAAAAATAAGGCCAAGGAAGGTGACAAGCGGCCAGGTTGCTTTACACCTCGGATATTTCCAGTCTGGTGGAGGGATTCAGAGGGAGACAGAGGCGGCCCGGCCCAGGGCTACCACGGTGAAAGGATCGCGGGCCGGCCACTGTCACTTTTGTCAACCTTGAGCGTTTTTTAAGGACCAATTTTATTGTGGGTGTGAGGATGGCTACTCCCGGCGATAATAGCGTCCCACACTCTTCCCTCCGCGAGGTGCTATTATATATATAAATATATTTATATGTTTTTGAACTTGTGAAAAGAGAAGAGACCACGGCTGTGGGTTTTCTGTCGAGTGATTTTGTGCAGGTTAGGAAAACTTGTATATATATGGTACTCAAGCGCCTATTTAAAAGACCTTCTCGCCCATCAGGATCTACCTACAGGTGTGAATCGTTTACACACATACAAATTTGGGTAATTTTTATATATTGTGAGATTACTTTCGCTCCCTCCCCTTTTAGTCGCCTTCTACGGTACGCAGGGAATACGTGGGAAGTATTCTTAATCCCCTATCCCCAGGGATAATATATATATATATATATATATATATATATATATATATATATATATATATATATATATATATATATATATATATATACGAACAAAGTGCATATGAACGCGCACCTTCATAGAACATACAAACCTCCAACAGCCAACTTTAGTACTCACAATGCAGTTTAAACGAATGGATAAGACGCTAGAAGCAAGAAATCATCGGCGTTTTTTTTTTCTTTTTTTTAACGAACAACCATTTGTTTAAAACGCGAACCAACAGGTTAGGTTGGACCCCTAACTTGGCTATACTGAAGACCAGCGTGGCAGGTCGAGTGATTGCTGTATGAATAACCCTAAGTGAGATCGCCCGGTCCTTGAGGACCAAAGTACCTTGTATTTACTACTTGTGCAGCCTAGTTACCTGGCCATCCATCGTTGGGGTGGGTGTGCTGGTGACCAGGGATGGGTGAGTGAGTGTTAACACACCATACAGAACCTAACAGCCTCATTCACTCATAGTGGTGCGGATGAATGATTAACCTGTTCAGTACGACGATACGTTCCATAAGACGACGCGTCGTACGACTCTTAGGTACGACGGCTTGGCCTTTTGGCGTTACCCTTAAGGGTCGTTATTAAGGGCCAGGTTAAAGGGCGATCAAACCCAACGGTCATACACAGTTGTGCTCAAAGGTCGTAACCACGTGATATAAGGATGGTATAGTCGCGTTCAAAGGGTACGGTCAAATTCTAAGATTTAAAATATTCGGTCAAATTCTAAGATTCAAAATATTCGGTCAAATTCTAAGATTCAAAATATTCGGAGAATATTTGTTGTAATAACTATTACGATCAGGAATATTCGCCCAGATATTTGAAATAACCTGTTAACTCGACACTAATCAAAAGGATACTTGGTAGCAAATGATCATTAAGACATTAATACTAATCTGTCCAGCCATTTTCAAAGTTGGACTTAACCAAGGAAACACACACACACACACACACACACACACACACACACACACCCCTCCTCCTAAGGCTTGTCTGCGAGAGATTTCCTCCTTTGCCAACTTTCGAAATATGGATCAAGGACGCACAGGTGCTGTTCTTCGCTCATCTGCCGTTTTGGGGCAAGACGACTGCCGGGTAAACTCTCTCTCTCTCTCTCTCTCTCTCTCTCTCTCTCTCTCTCTCTCTCTCTCTCTCTCTCTCTCTCTCTCTCTCTCAGCCCCCTGGCGCTGGAAGCTTAAGGCAACTTCGCGTAGTTACGACGAGAGAGGCCGTCAGGTCACCATCGTGTTGTTGAGCACAAACAAATCACTTCTGCCGCTGGGCGTCGGCTATATGACAGCTTGCTGGGTGCGTGTGGGTGGGTGGGGCGTATACCATACACACGGTGTGGGTGTATGAGGAACACCGGAGGTGGATGTGTGGGTAGCAAAGGCATTGTGTGCGACTTGCCATGCAGGTGTGAGGATGGTTGTGTGTGTGTGTGTGTGGGACACTGAGGGTGTCTGGGTGGGTGTATAGAGGGGGTGTTTTGGGGTAGCACTGTGGGTGTGGTAGAGTGTGGGTGGGAATGTCCATTTGTAGGTAACATTGAAGAGTGTTTAAGGTGGCAATACGAGAATGTTAAGAGGGAAAACAAATATGATAATTCCGCAGAGATTATAATAATGGATGATTACCATAACTACGGCCGTAAGTACAAACGGGGTAACAACCTCCGTGTAATCACTCACAACACTGCATCGCAATCACCACAATAACAACCTCTACCACACCACGGACAATACACAGCCCTGAGCACAACCATAACCCACCATAACTAGAGCCTCTACCACACCACGGACAACACACAACCATGGACCACCTGGATCACAACCACACTACCACAATAACAACCTCCACCACTACGTGGACAATACACAGCCCTGAGCACAACCACATCACCACCACAACAAGAGCCTCTACCACACCGCGGACAACACACAACCATGGACCACAACCACACTACCACAATAACAACCTGGACCACTACGTGGACAATACACAGCCCTGGACCACAACCACATCACCACCACAACAAGAGCCTCTACCACACCGCGGACAACACACAACCATGGACCACAACCACACTACCACAATAACAACCTTGACCACTACGTGGACAATACACAGCCCTGGACCACAACCACATCACCACCACAACAAGAGCCTCTACCACACCGCGGACAACACACAACCATGGACCACAACCACACTACCACAATAACAACCTGGACCACTACGTGGACAATACACAGCCATGGACCACAACCACATCACCACCACAACAAGAGCCTCTTCTACACCGCGGACAACACACAACCATGGACCACAACCACACTACCACAATAACAACCTCGACCACTACGTGGACAATACACAGCCATGGACCACAACCACATCACCACCACAACAAGAGCCTCTTCTACACCGCGGACAACACACAACCATGGACCACAACCACACTACCACAATAACAACCTGGACCACTACGTGGACAATACACAACAATGGACCACAACCACATCACCACCACAACAAGAGCCTCTTCTACACCGCGGACAACACACAACCATGGACCACAACCACACTACCACAATAACAACCTCTACCACTACGTGGACAATACACAACAATGGACCACAACCACATCACCACCACAACAAGAGCCTCTTCTACACCGCGGACAACACACAACCCTGGATCACAACCATCATACCACAATAACAACCTCTACCACACCGCGGACAACACACAACCCTGGATCACAACCATACTACCACAATAACAACCTCCACCACACCGCGGACAACACACAACCCTGGATCACAACCATCACACCACAATAACAACCTCCACCACACCGCGGACAACACACAACCCTGGATCACAACCATCACACCACAATAACAACCTCTACCACACCGCGGACAACACACAACCATGGACCACAACCATCATACCACAATAACAACCTCCACCACACCGCGGACAACACACAACCCTGGCATGCGGAAGCTACTTACAAAGCGGTGAGGTAATGAGCATTCCTAGCGAGAGTGGGGGGCAGGTGCCCACAGACACCGGGGGAGGGTGGTCTGTGGTGTGAAGCCCCGGGTGACCACAGACACCGGGGAGGTTGGTCTGTGGCGTGAAGCCCCGGGTGACCACAGACACCGGGGGAGGGTGGTCTGTGGTGTGAAGCCCCGGGTGACCACAGACACCGGGGAGGGTGGTCTGTAGTGTGAAGCCCCGGGTGACCACAGACACCGGAGGAGGGTGGTCTGTGGCGTGGAGTCCCAGGGTGACCACAGACACCGGGGGAGGTTGGTCTGTGGCGTGGAGCCCCGGGTGACCACAGACACCGGGGTGAGGGAGGTCTGTGATGTGAAGCCCCGGGTGACCACAGACACCGGGGGAGGGAGGTCTGTGGTGTGAAGCCCCGGGTGACCACAGACACCGGGGGAGGGAGGTCTGTGGTGTGGAGCCCCAGGGTGACCACAGACACCGGGGGAGGTTGGTCTGCAGTGTGAAGCCCCGGGTGACCACAGACACCGGGGGAGGTTGGTCTGTGGTGTGGAGCCCAGGGTGACCACAGACACCGGGGGAGGGAGGTCTGTGGTGTGGAGCCCCAGGGTGACCACAGACACCGGAGGCGGGAGGTCTGTGGTGTGAAGCCCCAGGGTGACCACAGACACCGGAGGAGGGAGGTCTGTGGTGTGGAGCCCCAGGGCGGAATGTGGAAGACCCCACAGACGCTGAAGGAAAGTTACTCTCAATCTTAGACCTAACCCCATGGGGGACATGTGACCCCCGGGGGACACCCGACGAGGCCAAGCGTGTCCCCCCGTTATGCCCAGTCCCGTGTCATGATGGCCGCCAGGGAACGTGGGGTCACGACCAGAGGTGTGGACGGCAGCCGGGGCGTGTCTCCAACACCATCCACCTCCCTCCTCCCTCGTGGTTGCGCGAGGCCGGGGGGGAGGCGTCGTTCACGGACGGGGTTTCTCTAAGGCTGGTGGTGGGCGGCAGTGTACTCACACACACACACACACACACACACACACACCTTCCTAGACACCTCTCAAATGGCCTGTGACCACAGACACGAGCAGTCACAGACAAGACAAGGGTCACAGATGGCAGCATCTACCACAGGAGGGAGGGTCTGGATGTGGCCAGCACCCACCACAGGAGGGAGGGTCCGTGTGTGGCCAGCACCTACCACAGGAGGGAGGGTCCGTGTGTGGCCAGCACCTACCACAGGAGGGAGGGTCGAGTATGGCCAGCATCCACCACAGGAGGGAGGATCGAGTGTGCCCAGCACCCACCACAGGAGGGAGGGTCCGTGTGTGGCCAGCACCTACCACAGGAGGGAGGGTCGAGTATGGCCAGCATCCACCACAGGAGGGAGGATCGAGTGTGCCCAGCACCCACCACAGGAGGGAGGGTCCGTGTGTGGCCAGCATCCACCACAGGAGGGAGGGTCCGTGTGTGGCCGGCACCCACCACAGGAGGGATGGTCCGTGTGTGGCCAGAACCAAACACAAGAGGGAGGGTCCGTGTGTTTCCAGCACCCACCACAGGAGGAAAGGTCCATGTGTTCCCAGAACCCACCACAGGAGGTTGGGACCGTATGCGGCCAGAACCCACCACAGGAGGGTGGTGTCCGTGTGCGGCCAGAACCCACCACAGGAGAGCGGGTCCGTGTGTGGCCCACCAGAGACGGGTGGGTCACCGCCAGGCATCATAATAAAGGTATCATTTATCAGGCTCGGCTGAGCCGTCTGGCCCGGCCCTGATCATCCTGTGGGCAGCATCCGACAAGAGCGTTACCAATGCCTTATCTGGCAGTACATCACACACACACACACACACACACACACACACACACACACACACACACTCACGACGCACTCACACATACACACACACACACACACTGGCGCGGTACATCACACACACACACACACACACACACACACACACACACACACTCACACACACACACACACACACACACACACACACACACACACACACACACACACACACACAAATACTTTGGAGAAAAACCTGCCATTTTCTAAGTACAACAGCGTCAAGGAACTCAAAAGGCAAACGTAAAAGTGCCTCACTTAAAGCCCGTCCCATCATCATAAACATGCAGGAACAGTTCGCCGAGACACAGCAACACAAACATACTTTTTTCTGCTTCAAGGACGAGTGTGTACCATGGCCTTGAGTGTGTCCCTTGAGGACCACCTCACATTCTTGAATCACACTCGTTTACGAAGCTGAGCGAGTGATAAGAAACAGCCATAATTAGTTATAATTATATACCTAAGACATTCTTTCTCCCCTATCCCCAGGGATAATATATATATATATATATATATATATATATATATATATATGTGTGTGTGTGTGTGTGTGTACATCCACAACAGGAGCGGAACCTCATGAGCAAGGGCAACCATCCCATTCGTCTGGTGTAAGCCGAGATTCACGAGCACACGAACGTCTATCGTTTCCGGACGCTGTGGACCTCCTTCTCCAGGTAAACAAGGGAGGTGAAAAAAAAAGATAAGAACTGTAGGTGCTTGGATGACGCAACCCACAGCAACCTCCCCCCCGCTGCAGCATCTTATAGGCGCTTCATAAGCAACCCTCGGGTTAAGACTAGTGCCACGACGGCCGACCTGCAGGTGGCTGTGACGAGAGGAGGACCCGGACCTTCCTCCTGCAGGTGGCTGTGACGAGAGGAGGACCCGGACCTTCCTCCTGCAGGTGGCTGCGACGAGAGGAGGACCCGGACCTTCCTCCTGCAGGTGGCTGTGACGAGAGGAGGACCCGGACCTTCCTCCTGCAGGTGGCTGTGACGAGAGGAGGACTCGAACCTTCCTCCTGCAGGTGGCTGCGACGAGAGGAGGACCCGGACCTTCCTCCTGCAGGTGGCTGCGACGAGAGGAGGACCCGGACCTTCCTCCTGCAGGTTGCTGTGACGAGAGGAGGACTCGAACCTTCCTCCTGCAGGTGGCTGTGACGAGAGGAGGACCCGGACCTTCCTCCTGCAGGTGGCTGTGACGAGAGGAGGACCCGGACCTTCCTCCTGCAGGTGGCTGCGACGAGAGGAGGACCCGAACCTTCCTCCTGCAGGTGGCTGCGACGAGAGGAGGACCCGGACCTTCCTCCTGCAGGTGGCTGTGACGAGAGGAGGACCCGAACATTCCTCCTGCAGGTGGCTGTGACGAGAGGAGGACCCGAACCTTCCTCCTGCAGGTGGCTGTGACGAGAGGAGGACCCGGACCTTCCTCCTGCAGGTGGCTGTGACGAGAGGAGGACCCGAACCTACCTCCTGCAAGTGGCTGCGACGAGAGGAGGACCCGGACAGGCGTCCGAGGCAGACCACACTCCCTCCCTCCCTCACCCAGACGTTACACTCCATCTCGTCAAGTCTCTGACAGCGGCAACCATCTCGTCCACTCCGGCCGGCGCGGGTGGGGGAGCTGGGCTGTGGTGTGCTGTGTCATCCTGACGACACCACCACCGTAACTCTCCCAGAGCTCTCTCTCTCTCTCTCTCTCTCTCTCTCTCTCTCTCTCTCTCTCTCTCTCTCTCTCTCTCTCTCTCTCCCCTCCTCCTCCTCTCCCCCTCACTCCTTTTCCCCACTCAACAGTCTCTCTCTCTCTCTCTCTCTCTCTCTCTCTCTCTCTCTCTCTCTCTCTCTCTCTTGAGGTCGTCATTAACCTCTCCTCTCGCTGTTTATCATCATTTTCTCCGGCATTTACCTCCTCCACCGGCGTCCCGCTGTGTGCTGCCGGGCTGCTGCTGGTACTGGGGAGGAAGGGTGGGAGGGAGGTGGGGAGTCAGTCACGTGGGGAGGAAAATGGGGTGAGAGTTACGTGGGGAACGAGGAGGAAGAGGGAGGGGGGGGGGGAGGGATATTTGGGAGAGGCAGAAATGGGGGATTTTGGGAGAGTTAGATGGTGAGAGTGGGGAAGGAGAGGGTGGGAGAGAGTTAGATGGTGAGAGTGGGGAAGGAGAGGGTGGGAGAGAGTTAGATGGTTGCGAGAGTAGTGGGTAGAGCAGAGGGGAGAGTTCATTGGAAGAGCTGAGGAGGGGAGAGAGCTAGATGGTGAGAGCGGGGGAGAGAGTAGTGGGCAGAGCTAAGAGGAGAGTCCATTGGAAGAGCTGAGGAGGGGAGAGAGCTAGATGGTGAGAGCGGGGGAGAGAGCTAGATGGTGAAAGCGGGGGAGAGAGTAGTGGGTAGAGCAGAGAGGAGAGTCCATTGGAAGAGCTGAGGAGGGGAGAGAGCTAGATGGTGAGAGCGGGGGAGGGAGAGAGGAGGTAGATGGTAAGCGCTGGGGGAGGGAAAGATCTAGGAGGAGAGAGTTGGGATGTAGTGAGAGTTATAGATGGTGAGAGTAGAGGAGGGTGGGAGAGTTAGATTGTGAGAGTGGAGGAGGGGCAGGAGTTAGGAAGATGGGCGAGTTAGATTGTAAGAGTGGAGGAGGGTGGGAGAGTAACATGGTGAGAGTAGGGGAGAGAGAGAGAGAGAGAGAGAGAGAGAGAGAGAGAGAGAGAGAGAGAGAGAGAGAGAGAGAGAGAGAGAGAGAGAGAGAGAGAGAGAGTGTACAAAGCTAAAAGTACCTAGGACGAGGCGTTGTTACGCCAGAGGGCCAGTGCGTAGCGCTCACCACATATATCCTGCTGGTCTCACTACACTGCTCTTGTCTGCTACCACACACACACACACACACACACACACACCACATGCCTGCCTACCACAGAAGAACCTCAGAACGGTTTTAGCCACGTGTCCCGTTTTCTTTCAAAGTTTCAGTGCTGCTTTCTCCTAAGGTTTCTACTTAATTTTCTCTTACGGTTTCCTTACTCAGTCTTTTCTGAAGATTCTACTTAGTTTTCTCTTTTGTGGTTTGGGGACTCAGCTTACTCTTAAGGTTTCAGTACCAAGTTTTTTCTAAAGGTTTCAATACTCAGTTTTCTCCTAAGGTTTGAATGCACAGTTTTCTCCTCAGGTTTTTCCCTTTCCTCCTTAGGTTTTATCCCTGGGGATAGGGGAGAAAGAATACTTCCCAAGTATTCCCTGCGTGTCGTAGAAGGCGACTAAAAGGGGAGGGAGCGGGTGGCTGGAAATCCTCCCCTCTCGTTTTTTTCAATTTTCCAAAAGAAGGAACAGAGAAGGGGGCCAGGTGAGGATATATATATATATATATATATATATATATATATATATATATATATATATATATATATATATATATATATATATATATATATATAACGCTCATGGGATGACTTTGATTAAGGCCTCATTTGCCCGTGCCGTCTCAGCTAACATAAAAAAAAAGTAAATAAAAGATAAGAATGGTGGACGAATGGAACTATATGATTTAGTACAAAGTTCATACGAACATCGTACATAAACCTTTAGAAGTTGTATGATAAGAGATGATTCAAGAGATGGGGGGGGGGGGGCGCCCCCCACGGTATACAAACACACTCCCCCCCTGTAAAGTACAAATAGGTAAATAATATATATATATATATATATATATATATATATATATATATATATATATATATATATAGAGAGAGAGAGAGAGAGAGAGAGAGAGAGAGAGAGAGAGAGAGAGAGAGAGAGAGAGAGAGAGAGAGGAGCAAGTCCAACACACAGAAACGACACTCAAACACACACGCAACATTTCTGTGGACAAATAAACACAGATGCTTCCAGACAGAAGTCTCACTCCCCCAGGGGAAAAAGCCATCCACAGACACCCAGACAGACAGACAGACAAAGCCACGAGCCCACCCACCATCATAAGGACATAATCCACTCCCCCCACCACATCCCTCCACCCACCACATCCCCCCATCCCTCACATCCCCCTTTACCCCAACCCCCAGCAGCCAGAAACAACAGGAGGATCCACACCTCTGCTTCTCATATTGATTTCTGCTGGCGGTGGTGCGCGCGCTACAGCCCTCCCCACCACCGCCGCCACCACACAACCTACGGCTACCCTTACCCTGCAGGAGAAGGGAAGCGAGAGGGCTGGAAGATGGCGAGGGAGAGGAGGAAGAATAGAACCCGGGAAAAGATAAGATGGAGAGAAGGGAGGTACCAGAGGCAAAGAGGGAGAGAGAGAGAGATAGAGAGAGAGAGAGAGAGAGAGAGAGAGAGAGAGAGAGAGAGAGAGAGAGAGAGAGAGAGAGAGAGAGAGAGAGAGAGAGAGAGAGAGGAAATCAAAGGAAAAATTATGCCAGAAGGGGATGTGTGAAGAGAAAGGGGACACAGGGACGTGTGGAGAGTGAAGAGAGGAGAGAGGAGGTCGTTATCTGGGGTAGTGGCACCTCCTGCATCACTACACCTGCACGACCACCTCACGAGGTCGTCGCATGGGTGTAGTGGCACCTCCTACACGACTATACCTGCACGACCACCTCACGAGGTCGTCGCATGGGTGTAGTGGCACCTCCTACACCACTACACCTGCACGACCACCTCACCACGAGGTCGTCGCTTGGGGGTAGTGGCACCTCCTACACGACTATACCCGCACGACCACCTCACGAGCCAAGGGCTGAGGTCGTCACCTGGAGCACTAAGGTAGTGACACCTCGTACACGACCGCACCTGCACGACCAAGGACAGAGGTCGTCATCCAAGGCAACGCCTGCACGACCATCTCACCAGAGGAGGTCGCCAGTCACCCGAGGCACTGCAGAACATGGGGCATCCGCGGTGAAACCAGACAACACAAGACACCACTGGTCTGCGATGAAGTTACCTGCTGGAGGACAGCAATGGTATCCCACATTCCCAGCTACACTGACGGAGACGCGAGAGTGAAGCAGGAGGGGGGAGCACCTCTCCAACCACCACTCCCTTCGGCGTGTTACCCGAAAGAGAATGAATACATATACGTACCTCGAAAGGAACACCGGCGTGTTACCCGACAGGTGTACACATATACGTACCCCGAGAGAGCAACACCTTGTCCTATAGAGGGAGTATGTACTGAATTGGAAGTTTCGTAAAGAAAAGGATGAGCAAAGAACACATTCTGATGTACTACCCATCCCCCAGATTAGTACAGCGTGAAAGAAATAATTTTTTTTTCTATCGCTGAAATAAAAAAAAAAAATGTTCAAATATGTGTCCATTATGCTGATGTCCACGAATAAGGTTATTTACTGATAATTAACGACATAAAAGCATTTGTGTTCTGAATAGTACTGACAGTCTTCACTTTTAAAAATATTTTGACAGTATTCTGGCCTAGTGTTCTGTAGCTCTAACGTTGTGGAAACTTTTGCTCACGTGTGTATAAAGCAACCATTCACTTCGCTTTAAAATACCTTCACTTCGTGGACTCTGTATCTCCATACGTGAGAGAGAAAGAAAAAAAAATATATCATCAAACGTAAGCTATTATTATCCACAGGAGAAAGTATTCTGATAACTTCAAACACTTTGTGCTTTTTTTTTTAAGAAATATTGTTCTACATCTCTGAGACTTCCCTCGTAATGTCTATTTCTGAATGAGCATATCTATCTTTGTGGCTGCAATTTTTCTTTCTAGTCTTCCTAGGTTTTCTCAGAACATTTCTAGGTTTTCTTCGAACATTTGGTGACCAGATCTAGCCAGGGTATTCTAAAATGGCGTCGTCTGACTAGCGTTCATCTTAAGGGAACCTTTTATTCCAACGTGCTCACTACATCCCCTTTTGTCTTCACCACATATCAAAAAGAAAAAAAACACACAGTTCTTCCTGTAAGACACTCTCAACCAGATCACTGGCAGCGGGCGTCTTGTCGGCCTTTGGGTCACGGCCTAGCACCTAGCACCACCTCCCCTCCCGATCACACACACACACACACACACACACACACACACACACACAACCCTGGACATCATCAGGAGTGACGGTAGAGGGATACGAACGCGTGCGAGGCACATACCAAAATGAATGCCCTTTCCGCTCATCGGGCTGCGTTTATACTCTAAAGTTTCACCTCTTCCAGTAAAGAGACTCTCGAGAAGGAGGGTAAAAAAGGACCTGAGAAGAAATGAATACATGATTCATAGTTACGTAGTCGACTGAAGAATATACATAGTATCCGAGGTTCTGGCTTGTAAGGAACACTAGTTGGAGGGTGTTCTACAAGGAGATGGGGGTGGTAACAGAGAGGGGGAAGCCATGCTGAGGTCAGGGAGTTTAAAGCTACGTTGGTAGGGTAAAGGAGCAGTGCCCTGGTCTGGTGCGGGGGTGTGCCAGGTGACCACAGCAGGTGGCGCGGGTTAGGTCAAGGTTTAGGTGAGGGAGGGAGGCAGGAGGCCGGTCGACCTGGCTCAGGCTGAGCCTTACCATCGGAGACCGTCAACACAACACCGCCCGGGACCTGGACGTGTCCTCACGCCACCAGCAGGAGGAATCAGAAGTTCCTCGACCAGACCAGAGCACCAGAGGAACTGCTGCACCAGCTGGACTGACTGACTGACTCCTGCGCCAGATGGACTGACTGACTGACTCTTGTGCCAGATGGACTGACTGACTGACTGACTCTTGTGCCAGATGGACTGACTGACTGACTGACTCTTGTGCCAGCTGGACTGACTGACTGACTGACTCTTGTACCAGATGGACTGACTGACTGACTGACTCTTATACCAGATGGACTGATTGACTGACTCTTGTACCAGAAGGACTGACTGACTGACTGACTGTTAGCCTTCACCAGACCAGATAGATTGACTGTTGCACCAGCTTGAGTGACTGACTGACTGACTGACTGTCGGCCTTCACCAGACCACAGCAGCAGACCAGATGAACCCTGACTGACCCTCGCCAGGTCATCCAGCGTCACCTAAACCGAATAATTAGAACGCCAAACCTAATGAATTTCATCCCATCCTAATACATTTACCCTTCATAGAATTACTGATGAATAATTCTTTTTTTTTTTTTGTTCCAGGGTTGACGTATTAATAGCCAAACTCCACTTCCTTCCTGGAAAAATTCCAGAGAACATTTCGTCAATTAAAATTATCGCAGTTCATTTTTCTTTTTTTCTTTTTTTAGTGGAAAAACAAGAGACGCGATGTGTCCCCCTTCCACCCCTTAGGTTGTTGATATATGGTGTGGTCTCCAGGGCACAAGGGTAGTTAAGGGTCAGGTCAAAGGTCACGCCATGAAGCCTAAAGGGCCGTGGTCAAGGGTCATACCGACGTGCTCATTGGCAGCATCGCCATACTCGAGGGTGGTATACAACCATTCTAAAGGGTCCTACGTAGGGCCGTGCTGAGGTCGTATACCATCGTGCCCTGAGGTCGTACCGCCGTGTTCAAGGCTTGTGCCGCTGTGTCCCTAGGTCCGTACGCCGTGCCCCAAGGGGTCGCACCGCCGTACTCAAGTTCCTGAAGGAGCAGAACGCGACTGAGTGTCCAGGCGCAGGAGAGCGTGGACGAAGGATGAATGAATGGGGGAGATGCAGAGGTATTGGCGAGAACAAAATATCACCAGCACAGACTCACGTACGTACGTGTCAAGTGCACGTAGTTCACGTCCCTGGTAACGTACCACGTCACGCCGCATGTGGAGGACGTGCTGGCGAAGACCCACCAGTTGTCACCCAGTAGGACCACGTAACGCCAGACGTGCACACTTCTTTTCCAGAGTTCTGCAAAGGAATAGAATAAGATAACTAGTTTTTTTTTGTTTTTTTTTTTGCTCTTCTCCGTGTGTCATCTTTCATCCAGAATTCGTAAAACACCTTCCAGTTTTGTCTCTTTTTTTTCGTTTTCATAATCCTCCATGACTCGAGACTCCAACGTGGAAAGGAAAAAAAAAGTTATTTACCACTGCTTCGGGGGTACCTTTCTGGAAAGGGTCCAGGAATAAATTCAAGACCCCTTCTAGGGAAAATGATGAGCACCTTTAGAATTGGGAAGTCCCTCGACGCTGCTGTACTTCTATTGACACAGCCTCGCCTAAAAGTGACTTTCCACTTGCCAACGGTGTCACCTCGTGCGGCCGGAGTCCGGTAACAGCAGGAGGTAACGTAATCAGGCAATGGAGAAATAACGTAATAAGGCAATGAAGAAATCTTTTGGGAATAAAAAGAGCAACTTAATCAAATCCTTGGGGAAAAAAAGGTAATCTAATCAAAGCTTTTAACCGAACCAGATGAAGGTTTGAGGAAAGATGATTCGAGGTGAGCATCACACATGTTTAAAGCCTAGATGTAGATCCTTACACAAGGAACGGTGAAGTCTAGCCACGCTTCCAGTGTGGTGAATCAAATATACCAAACTTCAAAAAGTACATTTCGAGTCGGTCAATCTCGGCGACCACAGCTGCTGTGTCGGGCGTCTGCAATACCGTCAACGTTCATCTTGCAATCGTGCATTCTATACGACCTCTCGCAAGAATGTGTACTCAGGGAGGACGAACAACTTCTCATACTGCTGGTACCAGCGATCAAAGCGTTGTGAACCACCACCATGCCATCTCAGCCCAGGGAGTCAAGCATTCCTGCTACGATCACATATACGCGAGCATAATGGCTGAACTTCCTCAATGCGGTGAGAGAAGACGAGGACTTATAAGCCTTGATGACAATGAACCAGTCTGGTATGATGACTGGACGCTTGGTACACGATGACACGATGCTCGAATGACATGACTCCCGCAGAAGTTAACTATAAAGACGAAGGATTTCATTGCGATCACCAAGAAACAACTATACCGTGATCTAACTCCTTATATATGATGATTTAACCTCTTGAATACCATAGATAAAATCCTATGAGGCACAGCCATTAATACATATCCCCTATGCACCATTACCTACGTCGCAGAGTATAGCAAGTGTTAATGTTTATAATATGTTAGTATAACGTCACCACTAACATCTGAATGATGGAAGAGTCTCCCCAGAACACAAGAGAAGGCAGCAAGAATGGTCAAGTGTGGCGAGAGAGTCACACCTGACGTATCAGACCGTATGGTCGTGTCTCTCGCTCTTACCATTTCTGTAGTGACCACGTCTAGCTATAAAGCAATCTGAGAGCACTTTCCTCCCACTACACACAGACACACACACATGAACGATATGAAAATCTCTACCAGCCTCTGCTCCGTCGCTTCCTAAACTTTACCTGCCGTAACCTAGCCAGAGACAAGACCACCCAGATCCTCAAAGCTTTCACCAAATTTTCGATGCAGCCACCAACACCGGCCTGCGGAGCAGTTTCATTCCCTTGCATGCAGACAGCCGTCCTCAAGTGAGGGTCCTCAGACTCTATGCTTCCGAGGGGCCATCGCCAACTTCCAACCCCTACCCGCTGAGACTCCACAGAGAACAGAGCTCTAGAGCCAAGTGTTTCCTCATCTTCTGAAACGATATCCTTAATGGACACACACACCTGCCCGATGGAAACACGTTGACGATCGTCCTACCACCTGCATCAGCGGTGAACAACACCTCCTCTCCACCCCCAGGACTACACACAGCTTTCCAGAACACCTTGCGCAACCTGCAGGAGTTGGGCCGACGCCAACCAACGCCTTCACCGAACCGAGAATGTACTTGTGTATAACAGTCTCTCCGGCAACGACGTCTCCCAATCTCTTATTTTGTCTCGGTAGGCCACAGTCCCTCCTCCTCCTCCTCCTCCTCCTCCTCTTCCTCCTCCTCCTCTTCCTCCTCCTCCTCTTCCTCCTCCTCCTCCTTCTGGCTGCTCAACCCCAGCGAACTTCGCATCGTCGGTATGGAAGGTAACGCCCAAGCTGGAGGTAGTACGTCACCACACCATCGATATATCCTCCAAGCTTTCGTCGCTCCATTTTCCGTAAGCTTAAGACAGACACTCTTGATTTCTTACGTCCGGTCTCAAGGACATCTGACAGTTACTTTTCAAACCTTCATTTTTCCTCGATTCATCTGTGCCTCTTCCCCTCTCATCTAGTCTTCCTCCCTATTTACAAATCAACAACAACAAAAAACATAAACGTATCGCTACCCTTGGGATCGATGGAGTTCAAAATAAACCACTTGTTTTTTCCAGTTGTTTCCGAATTATTTGTCGTATTTCTCACACTTTTTAAAATCTCTTCCTCTTACCACATTCTTTCACATTAATCTCTGAAACAGAATGAATATCTGTTTATCGAAATAATGATAAAAAAGAGGCAAGTGTAATTCACTACTTAGGCGATATCCAGTGTCAAAGTCAGCTGCATCATATTTTGTAGCTGGAAACAAAAGCTAGAGCAATAACCTGCCATTTATCCAGTGTAAAAGTCAGCTGCATCATATTTTGTAGCTGGAAACAAAAGCTAGAGCAATAACCTGCCATTTATCCAAAATACTTCATAGTTACGAAAGAAAACGGTAAGAAACTGAAAGGTGTTTTCTGCTGTCGTGAGTAAAAAAAAAAAAAATAATTGTTTTGCCGAGGAGAAAAAAAACAAAAAAAAAAAACATTTGAACAACTAGACAAAAATATCCCTAATTATCATGACATCATTATTTCACTCGTGAGGGAATTACCAAACCAATGCATGCTAATTTACCCTCATAATTACGGGACTTTGGAGCATGACCATAAATGTTCAACACGGATGTGGTGAAGCTCCTGGATTCGAGACACGTCCAAAATGAATCAGACATGAAGGAAGGCGTACACGACAGGATCCAACCGGGCAAGAGAATCCAGAAACGATAATGATTCTTCTGAGATGAAATACGAAACTATGTGACGTTTCTGCTCATATAAAAAAGACTTTGTGAGTCTTTGAGAACTCTGGCGCGCACAATATTCTGAATACATTGCTGTACAACTTCAAGTTAATCATACACGTCTTTTTTTATATGAAGATATTGAATATTCAGTCATATTCGAAGCTCAAACACGAGGATATTTGAGAATATTTCTAATATAAGAGACGACAGGACTGTAGGAATAACTGGCCAGTCAAGTGAAGGTCTTCAGGATCTTCGACGCTTCCTCCACTACCAACAGAACCAGGCGGCCTCTCCTTTTCGTGTTTGGTGTCAATGCCTCACAAGGAAAGAAGGAGGACCAATTACATGTCGATACCCCAAATCTATCTATCTATCTATCTATCTATCTATCTATCTATCTATCTATCGAGAGAGAGAGAGAGAGAGAGAGAGAGAGAGAGAGAGAGAGAGAGAGAGAGAGAGAGAGAGAGAGAGAGAGAGAGAGAGAGACCAGTAGATGTGATCCTGCTAACATCTGGTGTCTTTGCATATCTTTCTTCATCTATGATTTGTTACTATTTGCTTCTGAAGATGTGTTGAAATACACGAAAGCGCTTAAGCAAATTTTCCTGCTTTGATTTTCCTTCGTGGTCAACAAGTTCATATATATATATATATATATATATATATATATATATATATATATATATATATATATATATATATATATATATATATATATATAATAATCGAATATAGGACAATGACTCGTACTTTCGCAGACAAGTTCTCCGACAGCGGGATTCGAACCGCCCCCACGAGGGTAGAAGCTGGGTATGGTGCGTGTGACAGGAGGGCAAAACGTTCAGTACTGGCTAATGCGAGTCTGACGCCCCCTGGTGGTAATCATTTGCATAGTGAACTACTTGACGACCTCTGGTTAACGAATCCTAACACCAACTGACGAACGGTGACGGAGGAGGACCACTTGTGGCAGTCATCTACCTGACGAACGGTGACGGAGGAGAACCCCCTTGTGGCAGTCGTCCCACCTGACGAACGGTGACGGAGGAGGACCCCCTTGTGGCAGTCATCTACCTGACGAACGGTGGCGGAGGAGGACCCCCTTGTGGAAGTCGTCTACCTGACGAACGGTGACGGAGGAGGACCCCCTTGTAGCAGTCGTCTACCTGACGAACGGTGGCGGAGGAGAACCCCCTTGTGGCAGTCATCTACCTGACGAACGGTGGCGGAGGAGGACAACCCCTTGTGGCAGTCGTCCCACCTGACGAACGGTGACGGAGGAGGACCCCCTTGTGGCAGTCGTCTACCTGACGAACGGTGGCGGAGGAGGACAACCCCTTGTGGCAGTCGTCCCACCTGACGAACGGTGACGGAGGAGGACCCCCTTGTGGCAGTCGTCTACCTGACGAACGGTGGCGGAGGAGGACAACCCCTTGTGGCAGTCGTCCCACCTGACGAACGGTGACGGAGGAGGACCCCCTTGTGGCAGTCGTCCCACCTGACGAACGGTGGCGGAGGAGGACCCCCTTGCGGCAGTCGTGCACCACTTCCAAGTGGGGTGAGGCAGTAAGAGAGTGATGAGGAATCCAAAGGAGCCACACCCCTCCTGAGCCATCCCCCCCATCGCTTCCCCCACACTCCTAAACAAAGCCCAATTTACAGCCCCGGCTGCATCCCCCATTATCCCGGCAACGATTTACGATACACCTTAGGGAATATATTTTGAGATCGTTTATTTACTCTGGTGGTTTATCTGATCTTCTCCCTCTCTCTCTCTCTCTTTTTTTTTTTACATTACTTAGATTTAAGAGCTTCTTGGTGACACGTACCGGGTTTTATATCATTGGGGGCCTGATATCTGGTGCATTTCATCGATATCTCCAGGTCGGGAACCATTCGTAAATAACAGGGCAAGAATAACAGCAATCTAGTCACAGCGACGCAGGATATTTCATGTTATAATAAATAAACAAAGAAGTATAAGTAACACGGGTGGGGAGGTGGGGGTTGGGATCCATATGAAAGGTTGTAATGCTATCATTCTCTCCATCGGAGAGTCAGAGAAGTATAAAGGAAATGACATCTTTACAGGAGCAAGCTGGGGACTGATCCCACCACACCCTGGTCTTGCGGCGAGGACGAAAATGGCTAATGAATCGCTGGCCATCGCCCGCCTTCCTTGCTTCCTGCCAAAACTCATGACTTTCCCGCCGAACAGCAAGACTTCACCGCAAGAGAACTCAAGTCTTATTCTATGATCATAACAAGATGTATGAGTCATTAATATACTAAATATCGCTCTCCAAAACGCACTTTTCCCTTACACAACGACGTATGAATTTCACCTTTAGTGATAATGCAGCACTCAAATGAGAGTCTCTTCTCTTCCAACAACAACTATAGATCTTTGCGTCAGCGGGAAGTCGACTGGCGCCGGGATCAAAACACCCAGACAGAATGTCACGATTAAATGATTGCGAATCGTCATGGAAGACCAACATGGGCACAGCCAGATTGCCAAGCCACCTTACCTACCAAGGTGGAGAGGTTGAGGCAGAAAGCCAGCCATTGTACTAGCCAGTCTAGAGCCTAGCTAGGAAGACCTCTTTCTCCTTCTTATATATATATATATATATATATATATATATATATATATATATATATATATATATATATATATATATATGGACTCCTGTGGCGTATATGGACTCTCCTGGTGTATCGGATATTGCGTTCCTGACCGTGACGCACTCACGGGCTAGCCCAGTGTCGAGCGCATAGGTTCGAATCCTAGTTACAGCAGTCGGTCCACAGTCAACCCAGCTGTTCATCCACCCCAGGGGTTAGTTGATAAAATGGGTACCCTTGTTCAGGTTAAAATGTATATATATATATATATATATATATATATATATATATATATATATATATATATATGGGCAAGCACTCGGGGTTCCTCCTCCAGTTGACCTGTGCCAGGCAGCAGACTTGGTGAAGCACAAGCACCGCCCATACAGATGATGCAGATAATGATGATGATGATAATGATGATATGATGATAATGATGATATGATGATGATGATGATGATGGCTGTCGAGACGCGTGACGCCCCAGGGTAAGGAAGGGTGGAGAGGGGAAGGCTGTAGGGGGTGGGCTACTGCCACCACTCCATGGGACAATCATCTCGCACTTCCAAAGTGTTATTCTATCCCGTTGACAACCGCCAGTCACTCGGGTAGAGCCGTCGTCCCGCTTCAACGTCACTTCGATATCAAAAACGTTGCCTCCACGTCATTTCGATATTCAAAACGTTGCCTGAACGTCACTTCGATATTCAAAATGTTGCCTCAACGTGACTTCGATATTCAAAACGTTGCTTCAACGTGACTTCGATATTCAAAACGTTGCCCCAACGTCACTTCGATATTACGTCACTTCAATATTCAAACGTTGCTTCAACGTTACTTCGATTTTTAAAACGTTGCTTCAACGTTACTTCGATTTTCAAAACGTTGCTTCAACGTCACTTCGATATTCGAAACGTTGCCTCAACGTCACCTCAATATTCAAACGTTGCTGATGGGTTCTATATACTGCTCATTTATCTACATATTGTCAAAAGATATATGGGTCCTGAGGCTCTCATAAACAGCGGTGGAATACTTGCTATGAATGATGAAGGCGACTCATGCCATGTTACAAACGTCTCAATATGATGGTAACGGGGGTAATGAGAACCACGGCATCACCAATGACAACTACGGCATTACCAATGACAACCACGGCATTACTAATGAGAACTACGCATTACTAAGGAGAACCATGGCATTACTAATGACAACTACGGCATTGCTAATGACAACCACGGCATTGCTAATGACAACCACGGCATTACTAATGAGAACTAAGGCATTACTAATGACAACTAAGGCATTACTAATGAGAACCACGACATCACCAATGAGAACCATGGCATTAACAATGAGAGATACGAGACCGATGATGAGAACCATGGCATTAACAATGAGAGATACGAGACCGATAATGAGAACCATGTCATTAACAATGAGAGATACGAGACCGATAATGAGAACCATGTCATTAACAACGAGAGATACGAGACCGATGATGAGAACCATGGCATTAACAACGAGAGATACGAGACCGATAATGAGAACCATGGCATTAACAACGAGAGATACGAGACCGATGATGAGAACCATGGCATTAATAACGAGAGATACGACACCGATGATGAGAACCATGGCATTAACAACGAGAGATACGAGACCGATGATGAGAACCATGGCATTAACAACGAGAGATACGACACCGATGATGAGAACCATGGCATTAACAACGAGAGATACGACACCGATAATGAGAACCATGGCATTAACAACGAGAGATATGAAATCGATAATGAGAACCATGGCATTGATGACGAATACCAGGACATCAATAGCGAGAAGAACGTCACCTTCTGTTGGCGTTCCAGAGGTTCCAGAATGTATCCGGCCTCGCGATTCTTCACCGCTGACGAGTCCCATAACAGGAGAGCATGTCCCATGGCACATCTACGTCGACAATCCTAACTTGGCCTCTTGGAAGGGACCGACAGCCAGAGTTCCACATATCCTCCTCGTCCGTCGTGAGCACAGGACACTTGGAGTGATGCAGCAGTGTTTGAGAAAGGCCTTAAGAGACGTGCGACTGGCTGGAAATCATCGGCCACTCCGGTACACCAGGAGACAAAAAAGACAGTCGGCTTTCAAAAGCCCCGTGTGCCTGGGTTTCGAACCCTTGCTGGAAAGCCTCGTCCGTCGTGAGCACAGGACACTTGGAGTGATGCAGCAGTGTTTGAGAAAGGCCTTAAGAGACGTGCGACTGGCTGGAAATCATCGGCCACTCCGGTACACCAGGAGACAAAAAAGACAGTCGGCTTTCAAAAGCCCCGTGTGCCTGGGTTTCGAACCCTTGCTGGAAAGAGAGGTACTAAGACATCAGCCGAGATGTTGCGAGATGTGTTCTTGTTGCGTGGGGAAAACGTACGCGACCACAAATGACAGGAGAAGACCGTGGGCAAGAAAGAGATATCCAAGCTCCTCCCCCCAAACTCACCTTCTGCAGGAAGTGTGACTGAACACTTCATACACTCCGGCACAGGAAGTTGGAGCAGGTGTTGAGCACCCCCAACGGCACCTTAGTCTCTATAGCACAACAGAGCAGCAATGTTGTTGTTCTCGGCTCGGGCTGAGACCAATGGGGTTTTTTTTCTTTTTTTTTTTTTTAGAATTCCAGCACAACGACCGACCTGCCGGATGAAAGCTGTTGTTGTCGTCGATGCACCAGCGAGCAAACTCGTGGAATGGGGGAGGGAAGGGGAAGGGGGACCGACTGACCGACGCCCCTCACCGCACCGCCGCTGTCGGGTTGTTAGTTTAGCTGCAACACTTCAGGAAGCGGTAGCCGTGGGGCCGGGGGGTGGCGGCGGCGGACAACCCCACCCTCGTCCAACACCATCCACCCACTATCCCTCCTCCTCCTCCTCCTCTTCCTCTCCCCCATGGCCGTTGTTGTGTTTGAACTCGGGGGGTAAAGAGACTCATGTTATTGTAAGGTGGTGCAACAGAGGACAGTCAACGGCCGCTCCCAACTAGACAAATCAAGTGCCATTCACTCATTAATCGTTAAAACGACCGACCGACCTTCCTTCCTTCCCTCCTCCTCACCTCCCACACCTGTTGAAAACCTGGCCGCCCCCAACCTGCGTCAGAGCTGAGCATTCCCCTTGTTGTTACAGGTGAGGTACCGCTCCTGACGGAGGGCGTACATGTGTTGATGATGGTGACTCTCACTTTTTTCGCCGTCAGGTACTTCACCTGGCGTGACACCCACCCACCCACCCACACACAAACACACACACACACATACACACACATCCTCACCACCAACACGTCTTGCCTGGCAAACGAACGCTGACCACCTCCCTCTCTCCCTCCCTCCTTCACCCACCCACCGACCTCCGTCATCACTCGCGAGTTACGTACCACGAGCAACGGATGATCCACAAACAGCCAACGTGTCCTGTAGCTCCACATTGCAGGCAACAACTGACGAAGGAAGCATTCGCGACCTCCGTCCTAAAATGATGTTTCAGGTCGCGCCTGACCACTCACTCAAAGAAACTCGGAGCTTAACTGCTCATTGCCCAAACAGTTGTTCCAACCAGCTATTGGGCCTCGTTAGCCTATTCTACAACTACCATTTTATCCTTTGACGTGTTTTCAGTCTCTGACGTATCTATTATAACTCTAACTGTATCATAACTGTATCACATTTAGATGTACAGATTTACACAGACCACACAGACCCAAGGTTCAGAGATACAGTTACACAGACCACACAGACCCAAGGTTCAGAGATACAGATACACAGACCACAGAGACCCAAGGTTCAGAGATACAGATACACAGACCACACAGACCCAAGGCTCAGAGATACAGATACACAGACCATACAGACCCAAGGCTCAGAGACACAGATACATAGACCACACAGACCCAAGTTCAGAGATACAGATACACAGACCACACAGACCCAAGCTCCAAGAGGGGTGGTTCTGGCCTGAACATCACCGAGGAAGATGCAGTCCCCTTAAAAAAAAACAAAAGCCAAGCAACAGCGAAGCAAAGGCCATTATGGCATAATACAGGAGGAGGAACATCGTTGCAGGGGCAGAGAGGAAGAAGCCCTTCTGCACCGAGTCGTTATCTGACACGGGTTATCATCCTAACGACCTGTGATGACCGACCTTGAACACGGCGATACTAAAGTGTGATCTCTGACGTTACCCTTCACGGGCCGGGTCAAAGGTCATGCCGTCGCCGTCTCACCCACAGGTCACCCCGCCGTGCTCATGAGGTTAATGGATTTGTCTCCTGTTTTCCACGTAGCCAGATACATAGTCAGTAATCACATGATCGCCAGTTGGACATATAAATGTAAACCTCATCGTCAATAATCCTAAATGAATGGAATCTGTCTTGGATGTCGACCTGGGAACCCCTTATATCCCGAGGTGAATGGAATCTTCTACTGTCTTTTGTTTCCATGAGACCAAATGAAAGGATCAATGATCAACAGCTCCTTATACTTCCAGTCGCCAAAGTGATCATCATTCCATCAAATTCTGATGAAGCGACAAAATGAACGAGAAAGGCTGACGACTTCTCAGAGTTAATGCACTAAGTCTTGCTCCGTATGCACCTTACATATGTATCTTTCTGAGCCAAGACGCATCAGGATCAATGACTGGATGTTTGGCAAATACTGAGTATGTGGATTAATCATGGGATCGCCGCGTCTAGCCTCAGTACCACTGCCTGAAATGCTACAGAGACGTCGACCAAATAGAGCGATAAGATAAAATTTCCAGAGAGTGGACGTGAGCGGGTAAAGGCCTGTTTTCATCTGTTCCTGGCGCTACCTCACCATCGCCAGAAACGGCGAACAAGTATGAAAGAACACACAACAGATCTGTCGCCTTATGGCAACACGACATCTCTCTCTGGACGGTGAGCAAACACAGCATTATCAGCGTGTTGTAAACATCGTCGTGTGATCCAACAGTTGACGACTAGTTCACTGTAGTCCCGGCACTGAGGTGCTAATTTAGCCAGCGTCCACCCTAGCTAGAGCACAGTGAGAGGCCGGTGTGTCCCTCTGGGATAGACAAGGAGAGTCGGGGAGGGAGGTATATTCAACCAGCCGAGGACCTCCCACGCCAGGAGTAGCTAGCGAAGGAAGGGAGTCAGTCAGTCAGGAGGGGACCTCCCTCGCCAGGAGAACCAGTCAGGAGGGGACCTCCCTCGCCAGCCAGGAGGGGACCTCCCTCGCCAGGAGAGCCAGTCAGGAGGAGACCTCCCTCGCCAGGAGAGCCAGTCAGGAGGGGACCTCCCTCGCCAGGAGAGCCAGTCAGGAGGGGACCTCCCTCGCCAGGAGAGCCAGCCAGGAGGGGACCTCACGGCAGGAGAGCCAGCGGAGGGAGGTAGTCAGTCCGTCAGCCGAGGACCCTCCCGTCAGGAGAGCTAGCGGAGGGAGGTAGTCAGTCCGTCAGCCGAGAACCCTCCCGTCAGGAGAGCTAGCGGAGGGAGGTAGTCAGTCCGTCAGCCAGGGGAGGAGGAACCTGCCGGGGGACCTCCCGGCAGGATAATAAAGGCCCCGGGAGCGTGGACCGCCCCCCTGGGAGGCGGGTCGCCCGCAATGAAGCACCCTGAGCATGAAATTACAGACTAGCGCGTGGAAATGGCTGCTCTCGGGTAATTGATTAACAAGCGCGCGTCACATGCGGCGAGGCCATTGATTTGCTGCGTCCAATATGGCAGCGGTCAGGGAGGAGAGGAGAGGAGAGGGGGAGGAGGAGGTGTGTGTGTGTGTGGGGTGGAGGCGGCTGTGTTTCAGAGCGGAGCACAGCGCGCCCGCGCCCAGCCAGCCGCCCCGACAGCTCACGCTATGTTGCCCTCAACCACTTGTTCTCCCCAATCATTTGCTGTGTTGTACTCAACCACCAGTAGCTCCGCCCCACCATCATCCACTCAACCACCTGTAGTTACCCCCATCACCCGCTGTGTTGCACGCAACCACCAGTGGCTTCCCCCCTCACCCACTGTGTTGCACTCAACTACCAGTGGCTCCCCCATCACCCACTGTGTTGAACTCAACCACCTGTAGTTACCCCCATCACCCACTGTGTTGCACGCAACCACCAGTGGCTCCCCTATCACCCGCTGTGTTGCACTCAACCACCAGTGGCTCCCCCCCTCACCCGCTGTGTTGCACTCAACTACCAGTGGCTCCCCCATCACCCACTGTGTTGCACTCAACCACTAGCAGCTCCCCACCACCCACCCATCTCCGTCATAACGCCACACGACCCTTCTATACCCATGTTCTATACCCACTCTACTCTCTTAAGCTCTACCTACCCCGAGTGTTCGAGCCTCACTCACCCTATATAGCTTGCTCTGGTATCATGAAGACATGTAATCAAACATTATAAAAATCATTTAAAAAAAAAATTGGTGCATCTACATTTTCTTTTTCTTTTTTTTTTTTCTTTTTCTTTGCAAAAGAGAGGGATGGGGTCTGGTGATGGCAATAACATTTCCCCGACCTGTTCTTCCTAATGTTCTGCTCTGGGTTATTGGAAGAAGTATATAACATTGATGCTTCTTCATGCTGGCATTTAACAGTGATGCTTCTTAATGCTGGCATATAACAATGATGTTTCTTAATGCTGGCAAAGCGTCATAGTTGCCAGTGTTGGGCCATTGTACACACGATTGTGCTATCTACTGTCATATGTATATATATATATATATATATATATATATATATATATATATATATATATATATAGATATATATATATATATATATATATATATATATATATATATATATATATATATATATATATATATAAATAAATATATATATATGGAGGAAATGCAGTATAAACGTGGATTATGATTGTTTGTCTGTATCAAATGAGAGAAGCTAACAAGGACTCCATCCCCCCCCCAATAATGCGATACCCTTAGAGTACCAACGAAATTGAGGGCAGACCCGTAGCTGCCAAATGGTTCATTGATCAGTATGTAAACGTTGATCATACCCTTGGATGAACAGATGCCACAGCCACTGAAACCATTTAAGACTTTAAGCCGTAACCATCGCTCGTTTTCCTTTTCTTATATTCCATTTTCTATTCTCTCATTGTTACGTTGTAGGCTCCAGTCATGCACTAAAGTCCACGTCAAGGCCGGGCCTTAAATGAGGTAAGGAGGGAATTATATAGAAAGGGAAAAAGAAAAGGCTAGGGAAGTGAAAAACCTGTCTTTTGAAATGTGCCTAGTTATAGTTATCGGGAAAGACACGAGAGGGTAGAGAGTTCCAAAGTTTCGAGGTGTAGGTGAAGAATCAGCCAGCAAAACGGCCCACCCCTGAGTTGCCAGATCAAGTGCAGGACATCATGGCATCCTTGTAGGAGACGTCACCAAGTGTCACATGGTCTCACTAAGTCTACCATAACAAGGGGCCAACGCCAAGTCTGTCACTATCTATAACTATAACTATATATATATATATATATATATATATATATATATATATATATATATATATATATATATATATATATATATATATATATATATATATATTCGAAGACTTCAATCAGGGAGGTGTCTTCATCGAGGCCAAAAAAAGAGCTAGAGGGTAAAGAAGTAATAAGAGAAGAAGAAGAAGAAGAAGAAGAAGAAGAAGAAGAAGAAGAAGAAGAAGAAGAAGAAGGATCTACGAAGAAATGGAAAGATCTGACTTTCAAAACACTGCAGGTACCACATCATACCTGTGAGACGAGGGGACTGGACCTGACAATAGGGTCACACACACACACACACACACACACACACACACACACACACACACGTGTCACATTCTCCTCACAACCATTCTATCGATTTTCTCCCTCATGCAGAAAACACGCCACCCGTTTTTCATTTCTCTCTCTCTCTCTCTCTCTTCTCTCTCTCTCTCTCTCTCTCTCTCTCTCTCTCTCTCTCTCTCTCTCTCTCTCTCTCTCTCTCTCCCGTGTGGCGAGAGGGACGTCGCGCGAGCCTGCAAAATGATCCTATGTCAATCCACGAACGACGTAACACCAACACACACACACACACACACACACACACACACACACACACACGAGACAAGAGGCTGAACACGTCCCAGCGAGATGGATGAACAGACGTACAGAGACGACGCGACGGAGCGACATGAACGTACGGTGAAGCGACGGCTGATCGACCAATCTACGTTCAGAGGCGAAAGGTTTTTTGATCTTAGTGGAACGTAATGAGGACTACGACCTGGCCAACCAGGAACGTAATGAGGACTACGACCTGGCCAACCAGGAACGTAATGAGGACTACGACCTGGCCAACCAGGAACGTAATGAGGACTACGACCTGGCCAACCAGGAACGTAATGAGGACTACGACCTGGCCAACCAGGAACGTAATGAGGACTGCGACCTGGCCAACCAGGAACGTAATGAGGACTATGACCTGGCCAACCAGGAACGTAATGAGGACTACGACCTGGCCAACCAGGAACGTAATGAGGACTACGACCTGGCCAACCAGGAACGTAATGAGGACTATGACCTGGCCAACCAGGAACGTAATGAGGACTACGACCTGGCCAACCAGGAACGTAATGAGGACTATGACCTGGCCAACCAGGAACGTAATGAGGACTATGACCTGGCCAACCAGGAACGTAATGAGGACTATGACCTGGCCAACCAGGAACGTAATGAGGACTATGACCTGGCCAACCAGGAACGTAATGAGGACTATGACCTGGCCAACCAGGAACGTAATGAGGACTACGACCTGGCCAACCAGGAACGTATGTTTTGACGACAGGAGGCACCCGTGTCTCTCGCCTCCATCCACCCCCACACCCACCCTCTGCCACAAGACTGACCCGAGTTAATCAAAATGATACGTAAAGATTCCTGATATCTGGTTTATCACTGAGGAAGTTATCTGGTTTATCACTGAGGAAGTTATCTGGTTTATTACTGAGGAAGTTATCTGGTTTATCACTGAGGAAGTTATCTGGTTTATCATTGAGGAAGTTATTTGGTTTATCACTGGGGAAGTTATCTGGTTTATCACAGAGGAAGTTATCTGGTTTATCACTGAGGAAGTTATCTGGTTTATCACTGAGGAAGTTATCTGGTTTATCATTGAGGAAGTTATCTGGTTTATCACTGGGAAAGTTATCTGGTTTATCATTGAGGAAGTTATTTGGTTTATCACTGGGGAAGTAATCTGGTTTATCACAGAGGAAGTTATCTGGTTTATCACTGAAGAAGTTATCTGGTTTATCACTGAGGAAGTTATCTGGTTTATCATTGAGGAAGTTATTTGGTTTATCACTGGGGAAGTTATCTGGTTTATCACAGAGGAAGTTATCTGGTTTATCACTGAGGAAGTTATCTGGTTTATCACTGAGGAAGTTATCTGGTTTATCACTGAGGAAGTTATCTGGTTAGTCACTGAGGAAGTTATCTGGTTTATCACTAAGGAAGTTATCTGGTTTATCACTGAGGAAGTTGTCTAGTATATCACTGAGGAAGTTATCCGGTTTATCACTGAGGAAGTTAAGTGTGTGCTACAGAGTGAACGCAGCTGTATCTTGCCTCCCGACACCTTCGCCTCATTTGAATAACTAGAAGTTATCATATCTGGTGTGCCTCTCTATCTATCTGCAGTTATATTTATCTATTTACGTGTTCTACAGGATAACTTGGTTATGGATCACGGGGTCTATTGTTGTTATCTTGTTCTTCCCATGTGTTCACTCGCCTTCCGGAACCCGACTACTCATCCCATTCCCTCCCCATCCCATTCCCTATCTTTCATACACCCCACTTCTTCCCCATTCCCCATCCTCCATACACCCCGCTCTCCTCCCCCATTCCCCACCTTCCATACACCCCACTCTCCTCCCCTATTCCCCATCTTCCATACACCCCACTCTCCTCCCCCATTCCTCATCTTCCATACACCCCATTCTCCTCCCCATTCCCCATCTTTCATACACCCCACTCCTCTCCCATTCCCCATCTTTCATACATCCCATTCTCCTCCCCCATTCCCCATCTTTCATACACCCCACTCCTCCCCCATTCCCCATCTTCCATACACCCCACTCTCCTCCCCCATTCCCCATCTTCAGCACACCCTATTCCTTCCTCCTCCCTATTCCCCACACCACTCCCCCAAACCTACTCCTAATTCCACTCCTCATCCTCCCCACCCTATTCCTTACCCTCCCCCACCACATCCCTCGCCCTCCCCACCCCACAATCAGTAGAACCGTAACACCCTCTCCCCCCAACACACCCTCTCCCACCATATCCCTGTTGCAGGAGTTTTGACACACACTCTATCCCTTGCCAAGGCACCTCCGCCTCCCTCCCTCCCTCCCACAACATTCTTCCTCGTTAGGGACATTTCAGGTCAGGGATAATTTGACACACACGCTATCCCTTGCCAAGGCACCTCCGCCTCCCTCCCTCCCTCCCACAACATTCTTCCTCGTTAGGGACATTTCAGGTCAGGGATAAAAAAAAATATTCCCCCGGGGCATCACAATTTCCCGCCGCCGCCGCTGCCGCCCTCCATCCCCATCCTCCCCTCCCATCTCCCCTTCTCCCCCCCCCTCTCCCGTCCTCCTCAGCCAGGGCGCCGAGATGGAGGCAGGACGGAAGCGCCGAGTTGGAGGCAGGACGGAAGCGCCGAGATGGAGGCAGGACGGAAGCGCCGAGATGGAGGCAAGACGGAAGCGCCGAGATGGAGGCAGGACGGAAGCGTCGAGATGGAGGCAGGACGGAAGCGCCGAGATGGAGGCAGGACGGAAGCGTCGAGATGGAGGCAGGACGGAAGCGCCGAGATGGAGGCAGGACGGAAGCGCCGAGTTGGAGGCAGGACGGAAGCGCCGAGATGGAGGCAGGACGGAAGCGCCGAGATGGAGAAGAGGTTTATGTTCTTTTCCCCCTTCCCTCCCACTGTCACAATTTTCTTTTTCCCTCACTCATTTATTTCTCTCTCTCTCTCTCTCTCTCTCTCTCTCTCTCTCTCTCTCTCTCTCTCTCTCTCTCTCTCTCTCTCTCTCTCTCTTTTTTCATTCATTCATTCTTTTTTTTTCCGAATCAATATTCAGCCTTCAAGTGTTCGAGAGAGAGAGAGAGAGAGAGAGAGAGAGAGAGAGAGAGAGAGAGAGAGAGAGAGAGAGAGAGAGAGAGAGAGAGAGAGATCCTCGACTTTGCACTTTTTTTCCAAGTGTGATCCCCCCCTGCGGTGTGGCCTCGTAGCTGTGTGATATTCATCAACGCTCTCGAGTAGACGGGAAGGAATGACTGGCTTCCCCTCACACGAAGTGGGCGTGTGGACGCATGCGCGTCCTGGCAGCTTCGTAACTCGTAAGTTCACGAATGGGGTCTGGTTTTCCCCGCGCCATGTTTTCCTCTGGGTGTAGCCTACTAGCTCCCACACTAGCCTCATCTTCACTGGGTGTAGCCTACTAGCTCTCACACTAGCCTTAGCTTCCTCTGAGTGTAGCCTACTAGCTCCCAAACTAGCCTTAGCTTCCTCTTGGTGTAGCCTACTAGCTCCCACACTGGCCTTAGCTTCCTCTGAGTGTAGCCTACTAGCTCCCACACTAGCCTTGCTTTCCCCTTGGTGTAGCCTACTAGCTCCCAAAACTAGCCTTGGGTTCCTCTTGTGTAGGGCCCACTAGCTCCCACACTAGCCTTAGCTTCCTCTTGTGTAGCCTACTAGCTCCACACTAGCCTTAGCTTCCTCTTGTGTAGCCTACTAGCTCCAACACTAGCCTTAGCTTCCTCTGAGTGTAGCCTACTAGCTCCCACACTAGCCTTAGCTTCCTCTTGGTGTAGCCTACTAGCTCCCACACTAGCCTTAGCTTCCTCTTGGTGTAGCCTACTAGCTCCCACACTAGCCTTAGCTTCCTCTGGGTGTAGCCTACTAGCTCCCACACTAGCCTTAGCTTCCTCTGAGTGTAGCCTACTAGCTCCCACACTAGCCTTTAGCTTCCTCTGGGTGTAGCCTACTAGCTCCCACACTAGCCTTTAGCTTCCTCTGGGTGTAGCCTACTAGCTCCACACTAGCCTTAGCTTCCTCTGGGTGTAGCCTACTAGCTCCACACTAGCCTTAGCTTCCTCTGAGTGTAGCCTACTAGCTCCACACTAGCCTTAGCTTCCTCTTGGTGTAGCCTACTAGCTCCCACACTAGCCTTAGCTTCCTCTTGTGTAGCCTACTAGCTCCCACACTAGCCTTAGCTTCCTCTTGGTGTAGCCTACTAGCTCCCACACTAGCCTTAGCTTCCTCTTGGTGTAGCCTACTAGCTCCCACACTAGCCTTAGCTTCCTCTGAGTGTAGCCTACTAGCTCCCACACTAGCCTTAGCTTCCTCTGAGTGTAGCCTACTAGCTCCCACACTAGCCTTAGCTTCCTCTGGGTGTAGCCTACTAGCTCCCACACTAGCCTTAGCTTCCTCTGGGTGTAGCCTACTAGCTCCCACACTAGCCTTAGCTTCCTCTTGTGTAGCCTACTAGCTCCACACTAGCCTTAGCTTCCTCTGAGTGTAGCTACTAGCTCCCACACTAGCCTTAGCTTCCTCTTGGTGTAGCCTACTACTCCCACACTAGCCTTAGCTTCCTCTGAGTGTAGCCTACTAGCTCCCACACTAGCCTTAGCTTCCTCTGGGTGTAGCCTACTAGCTCCCACACTAGCCTTAGCTTCCTCTTGTGTAGCCTACTAGCTCCCACACTAGCCTTAGCTTCCTCTGAGTGTAGCCTACTAGCTCCAACACTAGCCTTAGCTTCCTCTTGTGTAGCCTACTAGCTCCACACTAGCCTTAGCTTCCTCTTGTGTAGCCTACTAGCTCCAACACTAGCCTTAGCTTCCTCTTGTGTAGCCTACTAGCTCCACACTAGCCTTAGCTTCCTCTGAGTGTAGCTACTAGCTCCCACACTAGCCTTAGCTTCCTCTTGGTGTAGCCTACTACTCCCACACTAGCCTTAGCTTCCTCTTGTGTAGCCTACTAGCTCCAACACTAGCCTTAGCTTCCTCTTGTGTAGCCTACTAGCTCCACACTAGCCTTAGCTTCCTCTTGTGTAGCCTACTAGCTCCCACACTAGCCTTAGCTTCCTCTGAGTGTAGCCTACTAGCTCCAACACTAGCCTTAGCTTCCTCTTGTGTAGCCTACTAGCTCCACACTAGCCTTAGCTTCCTCTTGTGTAGCCTACTAGCTCCAACACTAGCCTTAGCTTCCTCTTGTGTAGCCTACTAGCTCCACACTAGCCTTAGCTTCCTCTGAGTGTAGCCTACTAGCTCCAACACTAGCCTTAGCTTCCTCTTGGTGTAGCCTACTAGCTCCAACACTAGCCTTAGCTTCCTCTTGGTGTAGCCTACTAGCTCCCACACTAGCCTTAGCTTCCTCTTGTGTAGCCTACTAGCTCCACACTAGCCTTAGCTTCCTCTTGCTGTAGCCTACTAGCTCCCTCACTAGCCTTAGCTTCCTCTGGGTGTAGCCTACTAGCTCCCACACTAGCCTTAGCTTCCTCTGGCTGTAGCCTACTAGCTCCCACACTAGCCTTAGCTTCCTCTGGGTGTAGCCTACTAGCTCCCACACTAGCCTTAGCTTCCTCTTGGTGTAGCCTACTAGCTCCCACACTAGCCTTAGCTTCCTCTTGGTGTAGCCTACTAGCTCCCACACTAGCCTTTGGCTCGGGAGCGGGAGGAGGCCAAGCGTTGTTGAGGGTCGTGGTGGACTGACTGACCTCAGCTTGTATTCCCAAACCATAACCATTATCAACCCTCTTGTGCTTGCTTTAAGCAACGGGTGTTCACACGACCCCTTGTTCCACACAGCGACAAACAGATGCATGCTTGGGAGGGACATATACACACAAGACCAGACGGTCTACGACGAGGTCATCTGCTGTAGGACAGACAGTAACTGCATCACAGATTCGTAATCACCATAAACACAGACAGGATAGTAAAGTAGAAGGTCCCTCCTCTCCCCTCCTAACCCACCTCCCCCTCCAGCATAGTAGACGCCAGGGGGATATGTCTACGAAGGACTCACTTTTAACATCGAAGAGGAGAGGATGAATGGAGGACACTCTGATCTAATCACGTCCATCGGATAATCATGGAAGTTTATATTTCAGGTTGCAGTTTGAAGAGGGAAAAATAAATATTGACATACGTGCATGTTATAGTGTCATTCTTGAACAAGCTACTGACTCATGACTAATACCATGCCACTATCATTCGAGCTGTATGATTCAAGCATGATGCCAGTCTTGCCTTGGAGAACAGCCCAATGGTTTAATACTCCAACGCGATCTTATCCACACTTCTGCCCACGTCTGTGTGGCGCACCTTCGACTCCCCCCTCAAAACCTCACACCGCTGCATCTCCAGCCAGCATCGCGAAGATGCTGACACGTGAGTTTGCTCTTTACAGTCGCCCCCTCCTTTCTACCCCCTCAATCATCGTCCTGAGCCTCGTCCAGCCTTCCCTCTCTCCGTTCCTCAAGGCAGACGCCGCCGGTGTACACACAGGTGAGCAGGTACTACGTACGGTCTGAGGCCAGGCCTGTCTGTCTGCCCACTTAAGCATCAACTTCGTCCGGGCCTTCACGCTTACGTAGCCTCATGCTACACTTATGCCGACGTAAAGTCCCATGTAACGGGATGATACAGTGGCATTTTCTAGTGGTTTCCGAGCTCCGGGTCTCTACCTACGGAGGGGATGCTGAAGTGTATATATATATATATATATATATATATATATATATATATATATATATATATATATATATATATATATATATATGAGCGACCTTATCACATAAATGTTCTTCGTAATGTGAGACTCTCCTGCAATAGAGATCTCTCTCTCTCTCTCTCTCTCTCTCTCTCTCTCTCTCTCTCTCTCTCTCTCTCTCTCTCTCTCTCTCTCTCTCATGCCCAGACACAACAAAGGCGAGTACACCACCTCAGCGTGTTTTATGGAGAAAACCAGTTGTTGTTGTTATTGTTGTTGTTGTTGTTGGTTTATCTTCGCCGCGGGCAGCTGTGGCTTTCCACCTCCCCAGTAAACAATTACACATCGATTTACTTAGTTTGTGAAAAGGATAGTAACGAGGGAGGAGGAGGAGGAGAGGAGGAGGGGTGGGTGTGTGTGTGTGGTGGGGTGGTAGGGTGAGAGAGAGAGAGGCGATGAGTGGCCACAATCAGCCCTCACAACCCCCCGGTAACAACCCCCTCACTCTGCCGTATGTTGTGACCCTTCCACTCCCACACTCACCTACAATTACCTTATTACAGCCAGTGACGTCCCGGCCTCACCTCACCCCCACCTCCCTCAACCCCCTCAAACAACCTCTCCCTCAACCCCCTCAGACAACCTCTCCCTCAACCCCCTCAGACAACCTCTCCCTCAACGCCCTCAGACAACCTCTCCCTCAACCCCCTCAGACAACCTCTCCCTCAACCCCCTCAAACAACCTCTCCCTCAACGCCCTCAAACAACCTCTCCCTCAATCTACTCAGACAACCTCTCCCTCTAACCTTCCATCACCCTAGCTCTCGTCTGTCTCCCTTTCCACTACTTCACCCCGGCAAGCCTCTATCTCCCTCCCTCACCCCGGCAAGCCTCTATCTCCCTCCCTTACACCGGCAAGCCTCTATCTCCCTCCCTCACCCCGGCAAGCCTCTATCTCCCTCCCTCACCCCGGCAAGCCTCTATCTCCCTCCCTCACCCCGGCAAGCCTCTATCTCCCTTCCTCACCCCGGCAAGCCTCTATCTCCCTCCCTCACCCCGGCAAGCCTCTATCTCCCTCCCTCACCCCAGCAAGCCTTTTCCTCCCTCCCCACAGCAACTGTCTCCTTCCCTCAGTATCTAAAAAAAGTAAAAGAAGGAAAATCCAAGTTTTTTTTTTCAAAATACGTTCATCATTCTGAATATATAACCGAGGACAATTTCTTCTCCTTTGACGAAGATGCAAATACCAAAGGTAGTCTTATGAAGGTAAAGGCAAAGAGATGTGATGTAAATGTGCCCACGTATATATATATATACATATATATATATATATATATATATATATATATATATATATATATATATATATATATATATATATATATATATAACATCCTAGTCTAACTTTATTTCGAAAACGGTGTTTCAGTTTTAGTCACCAAAAATGATCTAAAATGAGGGGAATAAACCCATGAATTCCTCCCTCATCACGACCAACTTCTACCACCATCGCTTCCCCTCACCATGTCCACCCTCTCCCTCCTTCCCTCACAATTTCTTTTTCTAATTAGACGGTTAGGACAGGGGAAAAGGACAGGGTTGGACAGGGGTTGGTACGTCGGAGAAGAGAGGGAGACAGCGTCTTCATGAAGCACGTGGGGTGATTCGCTGGTAGTATTGCTTCACATATATACACTTGGCTGACTGGCTTACATTCGTGTGTGTATGTGTGTGTGTTTATGTGTGTGTGTGTGGAGGGATAGTGTGTGTGTGTGTGTGTGTGTGGAGGGATAGTGTGTATGTGTATGTATGTGTGTGTGTGTGTGGAGAGATAGTGTGTGTGTGTGTGTGTGTGTGTGTGTGTGTGTGTGTGTGTGTGTGTGTGTGTGTGTGTGTGAGTTTGTGTGTGTGTGTGTGTGTGTGTGTGTGTGTGTGTATGTGTGTGTGTGTGTGTGTGTGTGTGTGTGGAGGGTTGGTTAGTGTGTGTGTGTGTGTGTGTGTGTGTGTGTGTGTGTGTGTGTGTGTTTATGTAGGTGTAGTACAGCCTGCCTGAAGGTGAGTAAGTCTTCACTGGCTGCGGACGTGTCTACAAGAACTACATCCGACGAGGTCGATCACGACTGGTGCTGGTGACATGACGAGTGAACTGTGTGAGGCGACGCATGGTAAGATCTCATCACCAACATGAGCATCATCTTCTCTCTCTCTCTCTCTCTCTCTCTCTCTCTCTCTCTCTCTCTCTCTCTCTCTCTCTCTCTCTCTCCCCACTTTCATTCCTCCCTCCCCCCCCGTCTTATCCCTCTCGCATCATCCTGGATATCCACACACACACACACACACACACACACACACACACACACACACACACACACACACACACATACACACACACACACACACACACTTCCCCTCCAAACGCTCCCTACCGTCCATATATTCCCTTCCCTCTAAGACTCCCCGCTCTCCCTACAAATTCCGCCACACACACACACACACACACACACACACACACACACACCACCCGCTCCTACACTGGCATCTCCTCCAAAGTCCATTCCTTCTCTCACTTCTAGAAATGGTTCATCAAGCACTTGATTTTCGTGACTTACATCTTCAGCACCAACGCGCATTACTACTGGCGCTTGTCTCCACTTGCCATGACTCTCGTCCGGTCTAACAGTCAACCGACAGTCACTTCCAGTCCATCAGGCACTCCGACTAGACTCGCGTCTCATACAAAAGCACCTGCAGGTAGGGACAAAAAACCCCCCTCAAGTCATTCTCCCACATCTTCGTTGCGGTGCAATAACTTCACACGTGTACGATAGCCGCCGCCGCCGCCGCCACTCACTCACTCACTTCCCTCACCTCACTTGCCAGTCAACGAACTTCCTCCTCCTGCCCTCCCTCTCTCCCTCCCTCCCACAAGTGGTTACGAAGCTCCCCTTTGGTGCGTTAACCTCCCCTCACCCCTCGCATCCACTAACCCTACTACCCCACCCACCCCACACACACTCCTTCGTCCCTCATCGGTAAATTGTCCCGATTAAGCGATTAATAGTTGTAATCCCTGGGCGCCCAGGTGGCAGATGTACGACAACTACCCGCCGCGCCCGGGAAGAACGCGCGGGAGACGCTATCCCGTGTTTACGGCAGTGTCTTCAACTCTCCACGTGTGCTCTGGTGTTGACACCCTTGTTTGGCCAAGGTTCCCAGCGCCTGTATGGCGGTAATTTAGGTGTAATTTTCCGCGCATGTGATCTGTGCACCAAAGATAGCAGTCAAAGATTGGTGATGAATGCGCCGTGATTGTAATTGTCCGCTGAGACCAACAATTACGGGGGATCCTGCCGCCCTTTGGTCTAGCCTCTGCCTCCTCCTCCCCCTTTACCCCCTTACCCCCTCCTCCTTCCTCTTTTCGACTGTATGAGGTAGTTTAGCATCTGTTTTGCCCGTCGACGTTTTTTAAAACGTACGTCTAACGTTTGTGGTAGACGTAAGTCTAACGTTTGTGGTAAACGTAAGCCTAACGTTTGTGGTAAACCTACCTAAGTCTAACGTTGGTGGTAGACGTAAGTCTAACGTTTGTGGTAAACGTAAGCCTAACGTTTGTGGTAATCCTAAGTCTAACGTTTGTGGTAGACGTGAGTCTAACGTTTGTGGTATACGTAAACCTAATGTTTGTGGTAAACCTAAGTCAAACGTTTGTGGTAAACCTGTCTAACGTTTGTGGTAAACGTACGTCTCATGACTGTGGTAAACGTAAGTCTAACGATTGTGGTAAACGTAGTCTAACGTTTGTGGCAAGCGTACATCTAACGACTGTGATAAAACGTAACATCTAACGTTTGTGGTAAACGTACATCTAACGTTCCTGGGAATATTCATCTTACGAAGGAAAGCCTTTTATGAGAACCCTTACAGACACAAGACACTGTACAACTTGCGTGTTCTTCCATCATTCATACGATAGGCAGATGAGGCAAAATTCGCGTGGAAGTTCATGTTATCCGAGATCCGCGTGCTGGGTAGAACATTGGCCGAGGATGAGAAGAACACTGTGAACATTTGGTGAACACTTTGAAGATGGTGAGGGGCTCTTGTGTGTGTGTGTGTGTGTGTGTGTGTGTGTGTGTGTGTGTGTGTGTGTGTACAGGGTCAAAAGCAAAGGTCACGCCATCGTCCCCGTACTCAAGGGTCGAACCCCCGTACTCAAGGGTCGAGCCTGTGATGCTCAGTGGTCGTATCGTCATGCGCACAGGCCGTATCGTACCCCTGTGTTCAGAGGTCGTATCAGGGGTCGTACCGTCATGTGTACAAGGGTCGTAGCGTCGAAATTCATTGGTGTTATTACCTTCAGATGGCGTCTACTGTTGTGTGGTATGGCACTATCGGTGTCACTCATGCTGGACACATGTCCCAGAGAGCAGTTTGTTCCACTGGACACATGTCCCAGAGAGCAGTTTGTTCCACTGGACACATGTCCCAGAGAGCAGTTTGTTCCACTGGACACATGTCCCAGAGAGCAGTTTGTTCCACTGGACACATGTCCCAGAGAGCAGTTTGTTCCACTGGACACATGTCCCAGAGAGCAGTTTGTTCCACTGGACACACGTCCCAGAGAGCAGTTTGTTCCACTGGACACATGTCCCACAGGGCAGTTTGTTCCACTGGACACATGTCCCAGAGAGCAGTTTGTTCCACTGGACACATGTCCCAGAGAGCAGTTTGTGCCACTGGACACACGTCCCAGAGAGCAGTTTATTCCACTGGACACATGTCCCACAGGGCAGTTTGTTCCAGTGGTGTGACGTATGACGTAAATGTTATTACCCATCAAATGCCTACTGTCATCCCCTCCCCTCCACCACCTCAGCTGAGCTGCTGGGTCGACTGGTGAAAACTCCGCTCCGAAATGTGTATTAGAGAGAGAGAGAGAGAGAGAGAGAGAGAGAGAGAGAGAGAGAGAGAGAGAGAGAGAGAGAGAGAGAGAGCTGCGTCGGTTAGCCAGAACACAAGATTCATGTAACCCTTGCGGTTCGAAGAGCATCGGGGAGATTACTAGGTGTTAAGGAGGAGTAAGGGGGAAGGAGGGAAGGGGGTTCAGGGGGTTGTGGGTGGAAATCTACTGGGGAAGAGAGGAGAACGAGGCCTGTCGTAAACTGGGGGGGAGACGAGACCTCTTGTAGGCTAGGGAGATTGTAGAGATGGTACGAGGCCTGATGTAGGTCGTGGGGAGAGCGTATACAGGAGGAGTACGAGGCCTGGTGTAGGTCGTGGGGAGATTGTATACAGGGAAAGTACGAGGTCTGGTGGAGGTCGTGGGGAGATTGTATACAGGGGGAGTACGAAGCCTGGTGTAGGTCGTGGAGAGCGTATACAGGAGGAGTACGAGGCCTGGTGTAGGTCGTGGGGAGATTGTATACAGGGGGAGTACGAAGCCTGGTGTAGGTCGTGGGGAGATTGTATACAGGGGGAGTACGAAGCCTGGTGCAGGTCGTGGAGAGCGTATACAGGGGGAGTACGAGGCCTGGTGTAGGTCGTGGGGAGATTGTATACAGGGGAAGTACGAGGCCTGGTGGAGGTTGTGGGGAGATTGTATACAGGGGGAGTACGAAGCCTGGTGTAGGTCGTGGGGAGATTGTATACAGGTGAGTACGAAGCCTGGTGTAGGCCGTGGGGAGATTGTATACAGGGGGAGTACGAAGCCTGGTGTAGGTCGTGGGGAGATTGTATACAGGGGGAGTACGAAGCCTGGTGTAGGTCGTTGGGAGATTGTATACAGGGGGAGTACGAAGCCTGGTGTAGGTCGTGGGGAGATTGTATACAGGGGAGGTACGAAGCCTGGTGTAGGTCGTTGGGAGATTGTATACAGGGGGAGTACGAAGCCTGGTGTAGGTCGTGGTAGATTGTATACAGGGGGAGTACGAAGCCTGGTGCAGGTCGTGGGGAGATTGTATACAGGGGGAGTACGAAGCCTGGTGTAGGTCGTGGGGAGATTGTATACAGGGGGAGTACGAAGCCTGGTGTAGGTCGTGGGGAGATTGCATACAGGGGGAGTACGAAGCTGGTGTAGGTCGTGGGTAGATTGTATACAGGGGGAGTACGAAGCCTGGTGTAGGTCGTGGGGAGATTGTATACAGGGGGAGTACGAAGCCTGGTCGAGGTCGTGGGGAGATGGCAGAAGGGTTACGACATCAATTTCTTTACTCATCCAACCGAGGTTTCTCCCTTTCACTAATCCTTTTCACCTTTCTGGAAAAGCTCTATCGCTCAAGGGGATACTCTTGAAATTTCACCCTATAGTTACAACAGAGCTCACGCCTAACAAACGGTCTGATACGAAACTTTCCTGTCGCAGTTTATCGATGTCTGCCAGTCTAAAATTGGGCACCACCATGGTGTTTGCTTTGAAATCAAATTGCGATTGTACATCGTACAGCGGACAATAGTTCTGTGGCTTAAACATCATCGGTCTCTTTCCGCTGACTTAACACACGTTTTATGTCTCTGTTCGTGGACAACACCAGATATAAATTACTACCGCCCCTAGTGCAAAAAAGATCGTTCACCTTTCAGGTCGTACTTCACAGGCGGAGGTCAGGTCATCCTGGGGATCATCCCAGAGCCGACCCGACACACGAAATGTCCGTCGTTCGGATGCCGTACGGCTCTGCCGGACGGAGACAAATGCAGGTCGTGTTTGGCGGACGGGAGGCCGGTGTGCGGGGCCAGTGGAAGGAAGGAGGAGGGGAAGGGGGGGGAGGACATCCTCAGGTATTCTGACGGGGCGACGGGCCATTTCCGCCGGCGGGAAGGGCAGGGAACGCTCGGGGTCAGGCGGGAAATCCTCGATGTCAGACGAGGTTGGGGAAGGAGGACAGAGGAGGGAGGGGGAAAGACGGAATGAGAGAGGGGGAAGAGAGTCGTGGAAGCCAGGGGACCCATGGAGATAAGAGATGGTGAGGAGGAGGAGGAAGGGTTGGTAGTGGGAAGACCCCCACAGGGAGGGAGGGGCAGTGGAAAGAGGAGAGGAGAGGTGGTGTCACAAAGATCCAATTCAGAGAAGCGGGTTCCTCTCCTGTAGATGGGGACAAAGGAAACTACAGAGGCATTAAGGAAGTCAGAGGAACTGGAGAGATTATATGGTGACCAGCTGAGGAAGCGTGAGGCGAGCGTATGGCATGAAGGTCGTGGGGAGGAAGTAATGTGGGGAGATAACAGAATGCAGTGGGGGAGGAAGTACTGCACACTTGGGGGCGGGGAAAGGGGAGGATTCTAGAGAAGAGGTAGGTCCAGCCTACCTACGAGGACCTACGACGAGATTTTTGCATAGGGCGCGTGGCGCTCACAGCGAAGGAGGGGAGATGTGGAAACTGAGTCGGGGGAGAGAAAGGCGTACACACAGGGAGGAAACCTGGTTGCTAAGGGTTGTAGGGATGGAGGGAGGGGTATGGAGATGTAGGGGGAGGGGAGAGATGCATAAAGAGATGGAACTCACAAAGATTATGGGTAGAAGTGGCACAGGTCGATGAAGGAAGGAACACTAGCGGCTTACTCGAAGTCTAAGAGACCTGAGCGGTGGAGTGGGGATCGAGGAATAGTCGCGTGGGGGGAGAGAGGGGGAGTCGTGGGGAGCGAGGGGGGAGTTGTGGGGAGCGATGAGCCATGGGGACACAGAGGGAGTTGTGGGGAGCGAGGGGAAGTCGTGGGGACCAAAGGGGAGTCGTGGGGAACGAGGAGAATTCGTGGGGGGGGGCGAGGGGAGTCATGGGGACCGAGAGGGGAGTTATGGAGACTGAGGAGTTATCGTAGGGACCGAGAGGGAGTCGTGGGGACCGAAGAGGAATCGTGGGGACTGAGGAATGGTTGTGGGGACTCAGGAGGAATCACGGAAACCAAGTAGCAGTTGTGGAAATCGAGGAGTCGTGGGGACCGAGGAGGAGCAAGGTGTCAGGGAAATGGAGGTGGTAGGGCGATGACGATGGACAGTGGGACGAGTCATGGTAATGCTTCGCTAGTATGTCACGAGAACAGAGGAATGGTAAGCTGTGAAGATCACGAGGGTGATTATTGGTCGTGATGGAGGGGAAGACTGGTGGAGATGGACGGGAAGAGTGGTGGAAAATGGACGGGGGAGTGGTGGAGGTGGAGAGGAAGAGTGGTGGAGATAGCCTGGGGAGTGGTGGAGGTGGAGAGAGGTAGTATTCTTACGCTGGAAGTCGCTAAAGTCCTACAAAAGCGAGATGGAAGAGGCAGATCATCCTGAGAAGCACTGAAATGTTTAGAAAAAGATATGGAAAGAATACTAAAGGATCTCAACCCAATACGCGCAGAAGGTGTGCGCAGCAAGCCGTTAACGTCTTATGTAATGCCAAAAGCGGAATATACTTTTCGCCCCTGGCCCCGGCGCCTACAGAAGCACAGAAAACCAATAGAGAAGGTCTAGAAGAGGGCAACAAAGATGGTATGAGAATTAATTAAGTACAGGGAACGGATAAGTAGTCTTAGATTTGCCCTCAATGGAAGAGAAAAGAATGACGGGTGACCTGATCGCAACCGTTCGGGTAATTAAACCATACTGATGACGTAACAAGTGAACAGTTCTTCCAAACATTTAGGTACACAACGACCAGAGGACAGAATACGAAATTAAGAAGGAAATTTGGTAAAAAGTTTACAGTATGAGAGTGGTGGATGAATGGAATAAAGTGAATGGGGAAATTGTAATGCAGACAGAATACAACAGTTTTAAAAGCTGTATAATAGCAGACGAAGCTCAAGAGATGAGACCCCATGAGTGTAAAACTCCCTCCCCGTACAGTACAAACAGGTAATTACAAACAGGAAGTTAAATACTCCCCCAATACCACACATAAAATTCCCTAGTACCAGTACACATACAACCTTCCCAGTACCACCACACATACAATCCCTACAATACCACCACTCATACAATCCCCCAACACCACCACACATACAATCCCAATAAATCATAGGAGGGGTATTCAAAGCATGTTTGTTTACATCAGACTTGCACAGTAATTGGATTTCGGAGGGTCATGTGTTGGCAGGGAGGATGTGTGAGGGGAAGGCGTGTGTATGGGGTGGTTAGCAGCGGTGTAAGGCAGGGAGGGAGGGGGGGGACAGGGAGGGCGTGTGGACAGAGGGATGGTAGGGGAGGAGGTACAACAGGACAGGTCTGACATTTGTCACAGCAGCTGGCCATTGGTGAGCAGTGTGGAAGATGTAGGTAATTAGCAAGTGTTATTGTAAATGAGGCGGGAGGGAAGGGAGGGCTGGGACAAGGGCTAGGGGCAGGAGGGATGGCTGGAACACAAGAGGATGGTTGATACACACGGAGGGGAAAAGCCCGGTATACGAAACAGGGGAAGGGCTGGTACACGGAGCATGAGGAAGAGCCAGTACACGGGACAGGGGAAGGATCGGTATACGGAGCAGGGGAACAGACTAGAACATAGGGGCAGGAGTACAGCCGGTACATGGGGCCGGGGATAGGCCAGTACACGGGGCAGGAGTAGAGCCAGTACATAGGATTGGGGGAAAAGGACTGCACGTGAAGCACTTCCAAAACCGAGAATGGCAGTTGAACGGAAAGGGGTATAATGTAAGAATGGCGATTCGATCCCTAATTACGACAGGTGGAGTCCAGAATAAAGACAACTGGACTTATTGGTGTTCCTTTCAGAGGAAAACAACCTAGAGACCTTGCAATGCTGCACGAAGCATTCTGAGCAGAGGATAACGTTAGGATCGTAAAACTCTAAACCAACTGAATTTTTCTTGGCTTGTTTATACTAAAAGAAACTAACCATGACGTAAAAGTTCCAGTATTGTAACACTGACCACTTAATTGTTTTTTTTTCATGAATCTAAAGTAATCTAACGGCCAAATCTAACCTAGCATAAACAAACCAGAGTGAACATGTAACGTTAACCATTCTGTTATCTATGATCGTGTCTCGGCAACTGTGATCGAAAGGTATTGGATGAAAAAAAAAGAATTGCGCGTTCAGATTATTATTCTTCTGTCACTCAACAAAACCTCGCCAAACGTAGTCTAATCTCATATAGTATAAGCTTAACGTTTGGGGAAGAATGCTCCAATCGCGATTTACGAAACAATTACCACTTCAAAATTCAAAGGAAACACCGATAAGACTATGCTGATATCAGGATCTGTAATAAATAGTAATAAATAGATGCGAGTTTCCTTCGGAGAGGACGCTTGATACAAAGTTTAGCCAAAAGAGGGAGACAAAGATGGCCAATACTTTTTTTTTTTTATCAACTTCGAAAATCTCACTAGGTAAGTGATGTCATAAGAACAGTACTGGCAATGTGGTATAAGTACGTTTTTCTTTGTAATATAACACTTCAGACCTTTCAATGTTTCTCTCCACAGACCACAACGCTAGGCTAGGTAATCCTTCACTTGGCCACCATCATGGTTTTTAATTTCGAGGTGTCTGGAAACCCAAGCAATCGGTGACATAGTAACACGAACTTTTGGAACCACATTCGTATCTGTGGCTGTGATTATATTAACGAATCTATTCGTGAAATATCTGTAAACACATCTAACGTTCCCTTGCGCAGTACGAGGTCATTATAAAGTGCCCGTCCAGCGAACAGTTGACATTAAACATTCGCCCGGCTCTTGTTCGAATTCAGCTGAGCTTTATTCGGTATGCAAATTGATATACAATCCGAATAAAACTAATACGATAAAAAACTGCTCGGTGGATCTAGAAATGCCCTAAATTCTTTTAATAATCAAAACAGTCGACTAAATGCCGGTATACATCCTATGAATCCGAATTTTGTAGATATTGTTTGATTTTAGAATTCTGTGAGTATAACTGAACACCACAGAATACATATCATTATACTGGCCTGCAAAACATGCCTCCGCCAACGGATAAATTACCAGAGTCCGCATGTACTGCTGGGTTGACTAAGACTTTATCAATCCTGGACAATCACATACAACTTAACTCCCTACGAAAGAATTTTCTTATCTTCGACCTGCAGTCTAAAAGAATCCAGCGGAAATGGCGAAATTCAGCTAATCATCCGTGTTCTCCTATAACACATAAAATCGTCCCATCCATTGAGACCGACTTGAAAGTACAAGAACAAACAAGTAACAAGACAACTTACTTATGGTGTAATTTCAGGCGAATTTATTGGTTTCTATCCTTCAGGAATTAACCAGCCAATATTCCACTTGCATAAAGACACAGCAATGATAAGGAGATTTATCATTTTGGTAGATAAAATGTTTGGTTGTCTTAGGACTAGCTTGGTTTGTTTTGGTCCTGAAATTAAAAGGATTTCTTGAAAATCGAAACGTTGAATGTATACTAACTACTCTCTAAGTCAAGAAGTTTAAAAGCTGTAGGAAAACTGATGAAGAAAGATATAGTCGCAATCATAAATATCACAATATAATGCTTCGTGTCTCGTTGGTGATTTATTTATTTAGTTATTGTGATGAAATTCAGACTTAGATTCGTCAACAAGCGAACGCCGTGGCTGTACTGTGGTCACGGGGTTTGTTGACGTTGAATTCCTGTGTTACTTTACGTAAGTGATTATCTGCTGCATCGTAATTACTACGAGCGTCTACCATAGTGCTAGAGAATGAACGGATATCGAAAGAACTTCGCTGCACTTACAAACAAGTGTAGTTTACCCTGGAGCTGAGAAAAGTGGATAGCCGGAATCTTGACTTGAGGAGGAGGAGCTTCCCCGTGGTGAGTGTCAAGTAAAGTTCATATTTTCCAAAGCCAATGTTGTTTACAGTTTTGGTGAAGATGTTTCCATTCTTTGTTAATCACATGAGTTCCTTTATTTTTTGTTTTTGATTTTCTCAGTATGATGATTATTATAAGGAAGGCAATGTTTCATGATTGTCAAGTGTATTGGAATGATTCCACAGCGCATGGATCCTTCGGCATATGAACGCTTATTGTTATTATTATTTATTATTATTATCATTATTATTATTATTATTATTATCATTATTATTATTATTATTATTATTATTATTATTGTGAAAGTATGGTTTCCAAGTTTTCTTCACACCCAGAATTATTTGTTGCATGATACCCATTATGATCCGGAAGACTGGCAGTAGATACAGGAAATATGGTAATGATAGTGTAAGAATGGAATGAGTATTTTGACATTGAATATTTTTTCTTTAGTGCTTCGTAGGAATATCAAGTGACGTTCTGTCAAAATACTTTGACTAGATTATAAGTGACGTCGAAACTCGAATAAGAACTAGCATTTACTGAAAGAACTTGACTAAGTTTGCGTCAGACGTTTCAGTTTTGATAAAGCGGGTCTTGCCCAGCCAACGGACTGAAGTTGAAGGTTAGGGACAATGTTCTTGCCCGCGTTGCCAGACGAACAATGAAAGACCTCTTTGCCACATCGAATATAATTTTCTATAAAATTATACGCTTAAAATGATGATGATGATGATAATAATAATAATGATGATAATAATAATAATGATAATAATAATAATAATAATAATAATAATAATAATGCGGGAATAGATTCAAAATTTAGGTCACCTTGAACCTAACATCTAAGGACAAGTAGCAAGTGAGTGAATAATTTTGCAAGATGAATCACTGGTGACACCCAGGACCTTGACAGATTAATAGAGGTGGATTTGCATCTGCAGTAATTTAAAGACTTTATAAACTTTTCTCTAAGAAAATGGATGTTGCTCATATTTAAAGCTGCGTGGCCTCACTGACCCCAGAAACGAGTTTGTACGTGTATTTATTTACAGGGTAATAATTTACTTTCCTTGTACCACTGATTTATCGACTATAAAAGAAAAGTTGCCACAGCCATCGAGATTTCTACAAAAATAAACTCATTAGGTTAAGGTAGTTTGGTAAGATTAAAAAAAAGTGCAGCAGCATATTTTGGAAGAAAGAAAAAAAAGATCCCTTTCCGAATTTCTGCTTAGAATATTCTGAAAATGTAAATGATCTTGACAACTTTTATTGGATAAGTCGATAAATCCTACAGAGTGGCTCATTGAGTTTAGATAATTTAACCTAGATTTTATAATGTATATATGGGGACTTTGTTTTGGTTTGGAACTGATTACTGATTTTAAGAGCAGCAAATGTAAAGAAATGGCACTTGTTATGTACCCAGTGATAGTTTACGTTAGAGATTAGAACACATCGGCAGCTATTCAAGTTAACCTGATCCTTAAAAGGCCAAGCCGTCATAGCCAAGGGTCGTATCGATCGGCATGACCATTAAGCAGAAGGTAAAGTAAATTTATGTATTAAAAGTAGATACTTCTGTTAGTCCGAGAAGATATGTAACGTATAAGTAGTAGCTCTTAGGCATTATGATATTGCGAAGGTATTTACATTCTTTATCTTTATCTTTACAGTAAAACGGACAACGACGTTGTAGGGGAGGATTGTTGACGCCTCCACTGATGCAGGGCCTTCACACCAGCTCCGGTTCCAGGTACGCAATCCAAGGTTTGCTGTAGACTCTATCATCACAGCTGGTCGCTTGCAACGACCACATAAACCACAGAGTCAAGGATAAGGAAAGGTATTTGTCTTATGGAACCGCCTTTTTGTTTTTCGAGAAATACGTTTTCCATATTTTTCCAGGGTTGATTGATACTGTGCTACGTATTTTGAATTGCTGGAATATTGATTCGTGACAAGTGGACTGCCGAGTTTTTGGTTAGTGATGGGTGTTCGAGGCTTCGAAATGTTGCTGCAGGGTAGCAAGCCTATTTCGCTTGTGGTTCGTCCGGCTTTATTTGCATGTCGGGGGCTGGTAGTCACGATTATATTTCAATGTTTGCCTTTTTTATTACGTGTATCATGAGAATATATATATATATATATATATATATATATATATATATATATATATATATATATATATATATATAGGACAGTAGTAGGTTCATTTTTCATCACACGTTTCACATTAGAGTGGGTGGGTTCAAAGCTACATTTTCCATGACCGACTCGCACAGACTTTGATACTAATGCTGCCTGCGTATAGGTAGGTGTTGCTTACATATTTTATGAAACAAGATGAGGTGTCGAAAGGTGCTAATTTTCACCTCATCGTGCAGCTGTCAGCCGTTCATCCGTCACATTGCCGTGCAGCTGAACTTCCTCTTTTGATGCTTTGATGCGCAGCTGGACTAGTATTTGTGTTGTCACACTGTCGTGCTGCTGTAGACCAGCGACACTGCCGTGCAGCTGAAACCCTTCCTGTTGTCAAAGGTGTGCAGCTGCACACCATCCTGTTGTCACCATTGCAACTACACCTGATCCTATTCTCACCGTTGTGCAGGTGTACACCATCCTGTTGTCACCGTTGTCCAGCTGTACCCCATCCTGTTATAACCGTTGTGCAGCTGCACCCATCCTGTTATCATCGTTGTGCAGCTTTAGCCCCTATCTTGTTTTGTCATCCTCATGCAGCTCGATCTCGTGCTATCGTCACCTTGCCCTTCTGCTGTACTCCTTGTTATCACCGCTGTGCTACCGTACTCTCCCTCTGTAACCTTACCCACCACCAGTTGTACCCGTAGCCACCGCTGTACCGTTGGAACCGTAACCAACTCCGTACTGTTCTACCCACCGCCATACAATTCCGCCTGTGCCACTACTGTCCACCAGCTGTGCCCATTGCCCTCACCGTACAGTTGTGCCCATAGCCATTGCTGTACAGTTGTACCCATAGCCATTGTCGTACAGCTGTGCCTACAGTCATCGCCGTACGGATATACCCATATCCATCGCCGTATTCTCAAAAAAAAAAAAAAAACGCTTCTCCAACCTACGTACTCCATTTTCTGCTCGTTCATGATCTTACAGTACAATACAGAACAGTGCCGTATATTAAAGTATTACAGTATAGGATAATATAATATAGTACTTAGAAGTCACACATTACTGCCAATCCTCGCTTCTTCCTTCCCCCCACACATTCGTATTTACAGATCCTCTCTCTCTCTCTCTCTCTCTCTCTCTCTCTCTCTCTCTCTCTCTCTCTGGTCTTCTCTCCCCTCCTCCCCTTGCCTCCCCCTGTGTTTACAATATATCATGTAATGCCTTTGTTGCGCCTATGAACTTACATGTATCAGCGAGGTGCGGGGTCCGGGTGCGCGCCTCCCTCGCGGACATTGTTAGTCGAGCCGTAATGAGATTTAGTTGAGGGAATGTGTCACTTGTGGCGCTGTCGTCGCCCCCCCCCCCCCACATCTCGCCCTCTCTATCAACCCCCCCTACCCTACCCCACCCCCGCGACCCCCATCACAGCAGTGTCACCGGCTTTCGTGTGTTTCACAGTGGTTCGGAAGCTGGTCGTTCACTGATGGTCACTTCGTCTACGGATGATACGTATGTATATATATTTTCTCTTTGTGACCGAACCCCCCCCCCCCCTCCTTGCTCACGACACGTCGCTACCACCCTTGAACACGATAAGACGACCCGTGGGTTCGATGGCGTGGTCTTCCGTTTAAACCTTCCTTCGTGGTCAGGTCAGAGACCCAGCCGGCCATCATAACCATGGGGCGTACCGTCGTGCTCAAGGCGTGGCACGGAACGTGTTCTGACCAGGAATGGATTCTCGTAGAAAAACACGACGTCCCGATATACATTACGTTTTTGGTGCTGCTAAATCTATACCGTCTGAGTGTGTCTGGATATTTGCACATTTCAGTCATTTATATAAACCCAGACTCCTATCTATCTATCTATGTCTATCTATCTATCTATCTATCTATCTATCTATATATATATATATATATATATATATATATATATATATATATATATATATATATGTAAGACCTGCGTGAGGGGGTGTCAGGTCAAGGTTTGGTAGAGGGTGGGTCATTGAGTACAAGGTTACATGAGCCCATTTCATGTTGCCTCCGGTTCTGTATACGTAGTCTGTATTCAGCTTTTTTTTTTTTTCACTCTGTAACTTGTCTTCTGAAGATGTGGTAATACACGAAAGCGCTCAGGCTTCTCGTATTTCCTTTCCTAAGTGGTGTTTCTGCAAATATATATATATATATATATATATATATATATATATATATATATATATATATATATATATATACACACACACACACATTTGTGTGTGTGCGTGTGTATGCTGCCATGCACATAGATGGGAAGCGAAACAAATCAGCAATTTTGCCAGGTAAGAAAACTACAGTGTGTATATATTTCCAAATTTATTGTGATCTTTCCATTTGAATATTTTTTTTTTTTTTTTGGCACAATGACGGAGCAAGCGGCCTGTGACCCGGGTCGGCTGTCCACCATCAGGGGGTGGTGACCTCGCTCGGTGTCACTTGGGTCTCTCGCACCACCCTCCCTCGTGTGGGTCATCACGGGTGACCTCCTGTTAGGAGGAGAGCTCCACCCACCCACCCACCCAAGCACTGTGAACCGAGGTCCAGCCATAATACTGTGGCTGCTGCACGGTACAGGTGGGTGTGAAGAGGGAGCGCGGGGGGTGGGTCGGTCATGGACGATGCTGTGTTAACTAAAAGAGGAAACAAAAAAGCTTGGAAAGCTGTTAATAATGGGTAATATTTTTTTTCTTTACTTAATATACGAATAAAGCTTAGATCACAAGAGGTACAAAGTTAATGAAAATAAATGAATATTAAGCATTTCAAACAATTTTTATTTACATTAAAAATATATCTGTATTACTAATGAGTCAGTCATAATATATATATATATATATATATATATATATATATATATATATATATATATATATATATATATATATATATTGCAACCCAGTAAGCTTTGTTATCAAACGAAAAAAGATATCACAATGCGCACACGTATGTACATTCTGTACAAGGGCGCAGACTTCCGCTATGTACAGTGCTGCCGATGGGGATAATATAAGCGATAACGTACTTCATTAGTGACGCAAACCCACGACTCTGGAGACGCAAAAACAATAACACACAAGCTTCACTTAGGCGTTGAAAGTGTGTGTGTTGTGTGTGTGTGTGTGTGTTGTGTGTGTGTGGTGTGTGTGTGTGTTTGTTGTGTGTGTGTGTGTGTGTGTGTTGAAAGTGTGTGTTGTGTGTGTTTGTGAGTGTGTGGGTGTGTGTGTGTGAGTGTGTGTGTGTGTTTGTGGGTGGGTGGGTGGGTCATGGGAAGGGACAGACGACAAGGAGACCTGATGGTCGTCCATGACGAGGTTATATCCGTGGTCATAATCTTATTTAATCTTATTTGTGTGTGTGTGTGTGTGTGTGTGTGTGTGTGAGAGAGAGAGAGAGAGAGAGAGAGAGAGAGAGAGAGAGAGAGAGAGGTTAGCATGTACACCAGACGGCATCTCCCGACCCACCACTTCCCTCCCTCCGGCGGAACAGTCGGCAGAAAAAAAAAAAAGGAACAGAAGAAAAGAGACTACTAAGAAGATCTGCACGTAGTACTGCCGTGGGTATTCTGTAGGGAAGTGCGAACAGGGAAAGCACCATGCTCTAGGTGCGGTCGGCTTCTTAACGTGGAAGCGGCTCGGAACTGAAACGGGGGGAGATAAAATCAGTTTAAAAAAAAAGATTAATTAGTTTTCCCCATTTTGAAACGGGTGTATTTATTGTATATATATATATATATATATATATATATATATATATATATATATATATATATATATATATATATATATATATATATATATGATTTCGTACCTCTACATCTGATCATTGGATCTTTCTAATGTGGACAAACTTGTGCTGAAATCATTTAATATCTTAGATTTTTTTAAGTAGATCTCTTTGGCATCCTACACTTTCTTTTTAAGGAAGGATCATTTTTTTTTATAGGAGGGCTGGATTTTGTTTTCTCAATGAAGGAATTCGTTTTGTTGATCATCTCAGAATTCGTTCTAGTGTTTCTTTTCATCTGACCAGCATTGTTAAATTACAGGCTTATTCACTTCAAGTGTTCTGGGAGAGAGGTTATCACGATCAATCGATTTACTTGGATTTGATTAGTTTATAGCCATATCTTATGCCTTTCCTTTCATTTACATCACCTTAGAGTTACGTTATGTATGCTTGTGGTGTATTTGGGGGGAATTTTCGATTATATACACTGGATCAAGATGAGTGTATAGTAAGGAAGCCATTGCTTTATTGTCCTTTTTTTCTCTTATCTCTCTTTCTAACTTTCCTGATTTTCGCTTTTCTAGAAATTCTTTTTCGCTGCTTCTGCCTGTTCCGCTGGAGTTTGACAAAGGCGGTAGGGGGAGACCTTCGGTTTTATGATATGCCCTGGGGATAAGGGAGGAAGAATACTTCCCACGTATGCCCTGCGTGTCGTAGAAGGCGACTAAAAGGGGAGGGAGCGGGAGGGCTGGACATTCTCCTCTTCAGTCTTTATTTTCTCCAAAAGAAGGAACAGAGAAAGGGGGCCAAGTGAGGATATTCCCTCTAAGGCTCAGTCCTCTGTTCTGAACGCTACCTCGCTAACGCGGGAAATTGCGAATAGCCCCTTCCCCCACCCCATCTCAACCTTATCATACAGTTTCTTGAGCTTTGGTAATTAATGATCCGCTCACTCAACCACTCCCTCACGTTGCACGTTACGTTCCTCACCGCCTCCCTGGAGGTAGACGCTGTTCCTCGAGCAGTCTTCCCTTAACGTTTACTGGAACGTTGTCTTCGCGTCTCCTCCCTCAGAGAACTGCTCAGATACCAATACACAGGTCGACTGCGAGACTGGGAGGATGTTGACGGGTTCTCTTCGTCTTTTTCTGACGTGGGCTGATGCTGTGTGTGTATGTGTGTGTGTGTGTGTGTGTGTGTGTGTGTGTGTGTGTGTGTGTGTATGTGGGTAGGTGTGATACAGCCTCCCTGAAGGTGAGTATAAGATTTGGCAGTTGTGTGAAATAGCGCTATAGTTATGTCGGCAAAGTCCCTCTTGACTTCCGAGGGGTTGTGTGGTGAACATGTGTCAGTGAAGCGCACACACACACACACACACACAACATCATCATCATGAACCCTAGGGCCGCCCGTCATCATGCAAATGAAATAGTCATGCGCAGTCGAGTGTCAGCTCTTTCCCCACGCCAAGGGTTTTTTCTTGGATCACATCCACTGATGCTGGATCGCCTGAGTGCGCGGGTTGGTGCCGGCCAAACCAATCCCTGCCCTCACAACCCGACAGCGTTGATGTCATTCATAGATCGCTTCTGATTGTCCTCCCTGGTGCACGGTCGTTCATACCCTTCCCATCTGCCCCCATCCCTTCTCTCTCTCTCTCTCTCTCTCTCTCTCTCTCTCTCTCTCTCTCTCTCTCTCTCTCTCTCTCTCTCTCTCTTGCCTTGTCGGTCCGCCCGCCTCGATGCGTCACTGATTATGTATGCAGATTTTGAAAATGAAAACAAAACAAAAAAAAAAAGAAAGTTTGAAAATATTCCATTCAGAATGACGAAGGGTGGGAATATTCTTCCTTTCTTTTTTTTTTTCTTTTCTTTTTCTGCAGGGAATGGGATGGGTGGGTGGGTGAGCGTGGCTGCGCGGGTTGCTTGGCCCGTTGCCGTAGAAGTTGACAGCGCGTGTGGAGGAGGAGGGGGTAGAGGAATGCGAGATACGTCGACCGTAGGTGGGGAATGCGAGATACGGTGAACACAGTACACTCGGACACCCTTCTGAATCACCATCAGACAAATTGATGAGCACCTCCTGCAGTCAGTGACTTGCTTGAAGGGCGTCGAGGGTTCGGTGGTCATGAGACGGGCAGGATGGGTCCTTAGAATATTTTGTCACGGACGCGACATCACTTCTCAGCCGCTTTCTGTATCTTCCTGTCTCTCTCTAAACTCTCTCTCTCTCTCTCTCTCTCTCTCTCTCTCTCTCTCTCTCTCTCTCTCTCTCTCTCTCTCTCTCTCTCTCTCTCCCGCATCGTGTATATGTTTATGTCGTGGACACTTTGTCGTCCTAAGTGGTTAGACTTACACCTCTACATAAATAAAATGGGGCTTTTTTTCTTTTTTTTTTTTCTTTTTGCTTCCCTACAGACTACATCATAGTTTTGGAGGGAGCGAGTCCTGGGCACCCACCTCCAGACTTGCGGTAAATCACTTCCTCACCTTTGCTGGATGGCTGGCTGGCTCTCTTGCTCGCTCGCCTCCTCACTTACAGCGTAAATAACACAGTTTACGTCAGTGTTCGTTACGGTACAGAGTATTGTTACAGAGTGGCCACGAGTCCAGGTGAAGTGTTTGCCCTTTCCGAACGTCACCAGTCACTCGGCGCTGCTGGCACGGGCCCTAACCGTGGTCACGGGGGGAGGTATAGGACCTACGTAGGACTGCCCCACTTACATCACTTCACTTCACAGATCCGTAGGTTTGAGACTTAGACTTTGGAGCACTTAAGGCCAAGGGGCTGGCGACATGCAGTCGACCTGTCCTGTAATTCTGAGGGAGGTGGGGTTGGCATGGTGGGTCACTCCGGCCAGTGTACGGCACACTGTGGCCATCTCATGGGCCAACCTCACCCTGAGTCGCCGTCGCCCTGGTCGTCTCATGAGTCGCCCTCACTCTGGTCGTCTCATGAGTCGCCGTCGCCCTGGTCTTCTAATGAGCAGTCGTCGCCCTGGTCGTCTCATGAGCCGTCGTCGCCCTGATCGTCTCATGAGCCGCCGTCGCCCTGGTCGTCTCATGAGTCGCCGTCGCCCTGGTCTTCTAATGAGCCGTCGTCGCCCTGGTCGTCTCATGAGCCGTCGTCGCCCTGGTCGTCTCATGAGCCACTCTCACCCTGGTCGTCTCATGAGCCGCCGTCGCCCTGGTCGTCTCATGAGCCGCCGTCGCCCTGGTCGTCTCCTGGGAAGTCGTCGTGACTCTGCTTCACCAAGACCTCCCCACGTCCGACGGGACCTGGCACTGGGTACACATCCTCACGCCCCAGTGATGCTGGACTCTCGTACACCTCCTGGAACCCTCCTCCTCCTCCGCCTCCGCCTCCTCCTCCTCTTCCCTCGCCTCGGAAAAGCCCCATTCCCACACCCACGCCCATGCCCAAGATGGCCGCCTCAGAGGACGGGGTGCTCAAAGACATGCGGAGTGACTCTGGCACCCTGGATGGCTGGTGGTCTGTGAGCTCCTCCACGTAGCCGGCGTGTCCCTGCTGCTGCTGCTGCTGCTGGTGGGCGTGGGCGTAGGTGTGGGCGTGGGCCGACAATCATCCAAAGCTGTAGAGGATCTGCGAGAGTGGCGAGTCAAGGGGCGAGGACGAGGTGGACGAGGACACATCGCCGTAGTCGGAGAGGCGGGAGGGCGCGCGCTCCAGGGAGTACCCGGCTGCTGGGGGAAGAGACACAGGGGCAAACATGGCACGTGTTAGTTTGTGAACTTGAGCACGTGTGCCCGCACGTACACACACACACACACACACACACACAGCACACATACACACATGCACGCAAAAGGACATGCAGACGCACACACACACACACATATATATATATATATATATATATATATATATATATATATATATATATATATATATATATATACTGGAAGGACAGGAATTATAACCATACATGCTCATATATATAAATGTGAGTCTGGAACCTTACTGTAGTGGCGTCATAGCATTAGATATAGTAGGAGGATAGTCAGTGTTCCCTCACCAGCGCTGAGAGTATTGTCTCTACATATGGTACGTTGGCCTGGCAACTGAGGGACGTGGTCTGCCAACAGAGCTCCTGTCTGGGGAAAGAGTCACACACACATGCACGTTTCGTGGCGATAGCAGAAGGTTGTAGAACCTGTCTTCGCCTATTATTACGGATGGTTGTAGAGGATATTGGTGTTAGGTGAGTGGATCAATGGGGTTGTTAATAACCACGGGAACCAGTCAGGTTATTCAATTCCCACATGAAGCAAGAGAGTAAAAAAAAGTTCTTAAGACTGCTGTTGAAGATTTGCCATGAAAGGGTGATATATTTCTCTCTCTCTCTCTCTCTCTCTCTCTCTCTCTCTCTCTCTCTCTCTCTCTCTCTCTCTCTCTCTCTCTCTCATTTGTTTTCCCCAGTACTTTTCGGACAATATCCCGTGTCACGTCGAGGTGAGAACGTCGTTGTGGGATCATGACTTGGTTAAGACTCGGGTCGCTCCACACCACACCACACTACACCACCACCACACCACACCACACCACACCACACCACACCACCACCAAACCACACTACACCACCACCACACTACACCACCACCACACCAAACCACACCAAACCACACCACACCAACACCACACCACACCACATCACACCACACTACACCACCACCACACCAAACCAAACCACCACAACACCACACCAAGACCACACCACACCACCACCACACCACCACCACACCACACTACACCGCATCACACCACCGCCGCCGCCGACGACGACAAGAGAGGCCAAAGACCAACATGGTTCCGTAGCCAATAAGTCCCATAATCTCTCGCCCTGGTCGCCGGGAATTGCTTAAACAGCTGAACACGGATACGGCCCCCGGGGGAGGATCTAACCTGATTATCCGGTATCTAAGCAGACCCACGTGCCGGCTCATCCCCTCCCTTCTCCCTACACTTGTTTTCTCCCTGGCAAACACGCGCCCTGGACGCGTCTCTTGTCATTTATTATGTTGTATTGGTAGTCAAGTGTGTGCGCGAGTGTGTGTGTGTGCGTATGTGTGTGTGTATGTGTGTGTGTGTGTTGTGTGTGTGTGTGTGTGTGTGTGTGTGTGTGTGTGTGTGTGTTACCGGACTCCGCTCGCTCGAGATTTCGTCGCGACTGAAAAGTCTCTTTGGATAGGCTGTGTCACTGGGAGTGTACAGTCTTATCGAAGAACTTCTGCAAAGGAGTCTCTACCGTTCCCTGCTGCTGGAAGTAGCGCAGCCTTAGAAACCTTTTAGAAAGGACCTGGATAAGACCAGGTGATGGGGTGATTATTAGTGAAGAGATGTAGGTGTTACCGGGCTCCGCCTGCCGGCGAGGCATGATCCTCGCCTACTGACGAAAATGTCGAAAACTTACGTACTCTTAAGAAAAAAAGAGTCCATCTTTCCCCCCCTGCTGAAAGGAGCGCAGCAGCCATGGAGCCACGGGAGCTCTTTGGAAAGGGGTCCTCCTTGCAAGAATAAAGAATACATTAGCGGGTGGTAGACGGGGAGGGACGAAGTGCTGCATATTATGATATGCATAACCGTGTCGACTTGTGTGACCGCTCGTTCTCGAGATATGTGATGGCATAACCTTGTACCCTCATGTGACCACCCTTTTCTCCCAGGGTATGTGATGGCATAACCGTGTTTCCCCATGTGATCATTACTCGCCCAGGATATGTGATGGCATAACCGTGTTTCCCGATGTGATCATTACTCGCCCAGGATATGTGATGGCATAACCGTGTTTCCCGATGTGATCATTACTCGCCCAGGATATGTGATGGCATAACCGTGTTTCCCGATGTGATCATTACTCGCCCAGGATATGTGATGGCATAACCGTGTTTCCCGATGCGATCATTTGTCCTCGTCAGCCACAAGTCTCGCGCTGGAAAATCTCGTTACCGCAATCACAGGGCGGCCTCGGAGCCGACAGATATTGTGTTTTATGGTCCGTCGGCCCAGACTCCCGCACCCACCGCCACCCACCCGCAACTTGCTCTCCGCCCAGACTCCCGCACCCACCGCCACCCACCCGCAACTTGCTCTCCGCCCAGATTCCCGCACCCACCCCCACCCGCAACTTGCTCTCCGCCCAGACTCCCGCACCCACCACCCACCCACACTTGCTCCGCCCAGACTCCCACACCTACAACCACCCACACTTGCTCCTTCCAGGCTCCCGCATCCACCACCTTATTCCGCATCCACCACCTTAGATAACTGGCTTAGACTACCCCACCCACCACCCGAACTGCTCGGTCTTAGTACGCTCATACACACACACACACACACACACACACACACACACACACACACACACAAACTTATGGGGGAAGACTGCCACATTTACGTCACAATTGTACTCTTGAATATGACGTCTGTAAACTGAAACGCAGTCGTCAAGTGTCGCATTCCAGCAGCCTTGAAGCTTAGTGTTATATATTAGAATACCCCCAGGACAGCCTTGAAGGCCAGTTCTATTGATTAGAATACCCCAGGACAGTCCAGTCTTACCAGTTGGACTGCTCCGTAACAGCCTCGAAGCCTAGTTATCCTTGTTGGCTTACCACAATGACAACCCTGAGGTCCAGAGCCTCGAGGCCTTACCACAATGACAACCCTGAGGTCCAGAGCCTCGAGGCCTTACCACAATGACAACCCTGAGGTCCAGAGGCTCGAGGCCTCACCACAATGACAACCCTGAGGTCCAGAGGCTCGAGGCCTCACCACAATGACAACCCTGAGGTCCAGAGCCTCGAGGCCTCACCACAATGACAACCCTGAGGTCCAGAGCCTCGAGGCCTCACCACAATGACAACCCTGAGGTCCAGAGGCTCGAGGCCTTACCACAATGACAACCCTGAGGTCCAGAGCCTCGAGGCCTCACCACAATGACAACCCTGAGGTCCAGAGCCTCGAGGCCTTACCACAATGACAACCCTGAGGTCCAGAGGCTCGAGGCCTTACCACAATGACAACCCTGAGGTCCAGAGCCTCGAGGCCTTACCACAATGACAACCCTGAGGTCCAGAGCCTCGAGGCCTTACCACAATGACAACCCTGAGGTCCAGAGGCTCGAGGCCTCACCACAATGACAACCCTGAGGTCCAGAGCCTCGAGGCCTTACCACAATGACAACCCTGAGGTCCAGAGCCTCGAGGCCTCACCACAATGACAACCCTGAGGTCCAGAGGCTCGAGGCCTTACCACAATGACAACCCTGAGGTCCAGAGGCTCGAGGCCTCACCACAATGACAACCCTGAGGTCCAGAGCCTCGAGGCCTCACCTCATCACCTGCACTACCTCCCCCCCCCATGGCAGCCTCTGCACCCCAAGTTCAGCGATGTCGCAAGGGGACAGAGGCGGCGTATGTATATGCCGCTGCAGCGTTGGCATAACCAACTCCGTTCTTCGAGTCGCCTCCCAACCACACCACGAGATTTCCTCTCTCTCTCTCTCTCTCTCTCTCTCTCTCTCTCTCTCTCTCTCTCTCTCTCTCTCTCTGTCTTTTTTCCATTAACGAGAGATCCCTTGATATGATGACTCTCTCTCTCTCTCTCTCTCTCTCTCTCTCTCTCCCCTCACACGAGAGTGATAGATGTTTTGGATTATCCCAGTGTCATCTTGTGTAATGACCTTCCCTGGGAGCGAGAGACAGAGGTTTGGCTGGCGGGAGCTGTTGGTGCGAGCGATGCACCGCCCTGGGATACAACTCTCCCGGGCGCATCTTACGGCACGGTGCTGTTCTCATGACCCAGGTCACCCAAGGCGTTACCGAGCCACTGCAAGTGCTCGACCCCAGGCCAGTAGTTGCACGCAGCCACAGCTGCGCCTACCGCAGGAGCAGATCAGTGTTCCCGTCTAACACAGGAACAGATCAGTAAGGCTCCGTAAGTTGCAGGAACAGATCTGTAAGGTTCCGTCAACTGCAGGAACAGATCAGTGAATCTTCATGTCCCACAGAAGACCAATATGGTTCCTCCTCCTCCTCCTCCTCCTGCCGGTGCTGATCAGTTGGGTCCCTTCTTCTGCGGGAGCTGATCAATACGTTTCCACCTATTGCAGGAGATGATCATTACGGTGGCGCCGCCGTGTACGAGGGTATAAAGCAAGCTTGGTTCGGGTGTTGGTGTGTGTGTGGGGGTGTGTCATCTTGGAGAGCCTGTTTGTATGGGGAGGTCCTCGCTGTGCTCCTCATTTCAGCTTCTAGTAAGACGTAGGACAAACGGGAGCATCGCTATAGCTTTATCATAGACGAGTACTACAATTTGTCTCATTATTTACAAGACCAAATGAATAATAGATCATTTGCTGTTTAAAAATCTCCACACCTGTGTCTTTGAGTAGATGGTTCGGTGCAAGAGTTCTGGTCTAGGTGCTTGCTGATGGGAAGCGTTTGATAAAAGTTCTAAAACAGATGCGTGGTAATGCATTAGCTTTACACACACACACACACACACACACACACACACACACACACACATATATATATATATATATATATATATATATATATATATATATATATATATATATATGCATATATCCTAATCATGAAAAATCGTCTGCTTCAAACGAAGACCAGGTAAACTCAAATTACACTTGAAATGATAATCCTTTGATCACAAACAGTATATCTAGTCTGCAGGAGACCTTTGGCCAGATCTTCCTCATTAAGAGCACACGTCCGCCCGCTCGACCCCACCCCACCCCCGTGTATAAAGTAATCCTACACTCATATTACGCTGTGATCATGGACGCACACGCGGCCTCACATCATCCCTCCCGACACGTATAAAATCCCCCTTAAACGGATTCAGATCGGGGCGATAGACTAACAGAATATAAATATATATATATATATAAAAAGAAGCCACAGTCTGAGCTAGCAGAAAGGGGCGTGGCAGCGCCCCATGGGGGGAGAGAGGGAGGGCGGGCGCCGGCTAGGAGCGCTGGGGACCCCAGCAAAGCTGTCCCACGGGGCTTATAACTCGATCAACTAAGTTTCATCCTCGACTATTACGACCGCAAGTCCCCACGGAAGCCAGACCTGAGTCGCGGGGGTTGTCACGGCGCGCTGTAAGATATTCACTGTCAATAAACATGCTCTGATAAATCGCTGGGAAGCTGTGCTGTCCGTAGTTTGTGAAGAGGGATGGTGTGTGTGGGAGAGAGAGAGAGAGGCGGGCGGGCTGGAGGAGGGTGGTGTGTGTGAGCGCGTGATAAGGGAAGAACGCATAAAGGTCTTGTCAGAACGTTGGATGGTATTTGCTCTGTAAGACAGTAATGGTAGCCAATGGGTTTTGCTCTGTAAGACAGTAATGGTAGCCAGTGGTATTTGCTCTGTAAGACAGTAATGGTAGCCAATGGGTTTTGCTCTGTAAGACAGTAATGGCAGCCAGTGGTGTTTGCTCTGTAAGACAGTAATGGTAGCCAATGGTGTTTGCTCTGTAAGACAGTAATGGTAGCCAATGGGTTTTGCTCTGTAAGACAGTAATGGTAGCCAATGGGTTTTGCTCTGTAAGACAGTAATGGTAGCCAATGGTGTTTGCTCTGTAAGACAGTAATGGTAGCCAATGGGTTTTGCTCTGTAAGACAGTAATGGTAGCCAATGGGTTTTGCTCTGTAAGACAGTAATGGTAGCCAATGGGTTTTGCTCTGTAAGACAGTAATGGCTACAGAGCTGAGTATGGAGGATGCTGGCTGTATTCATGAGCCTGCCCGTGTGGCTGGGTGGTTGGTATTTATCGACACGTCGGGCCAAATATATACCTCCATTCGCCGTCTGCCGTGGTCGTCCCTTGAGCACGGTGGGTACGACCCCCTGAGCACGACAGTACAAACCCTGGAGCACAATGGTACGACCCTCGAACACGATAGGACGACCCTTGAACACTATGATGCGACCCTTGTAACACGGTGGGACGACCCTGGAACTCAATGGGACGACCCTGGAACACAGTGGTACGACCCTTGGAACACAGTGGGATGACCCTTGAACACAATGATACGACCCTTGGAACACAGTGGGACGACCCTTGAACACAATGATACGACCCTTGGAACACAGTGGGACGACCCTTGAACTCAATGGGACGAGCCTGGAACACAATGGTACGACCCTTGAACACGATAGGACGACCCTTGGAACACGATGGCACGACCCTCGAAAACAGTGATGCGATGGTGATACCATCTTAACCTGGCCATTAACCAGGCCTTTAAAAGACCAGGCCTTCACACCCACCAAAGAGGTTAAAAGTACACAACTGCGGGGGGAAATCACGTGCCTCAGTCAGGCTGATATCAGAATGGTTGCCTGGGATCCAAGCCAAAAGACGCCACCACTGGGCCTTCCCAGCGTTTCTTTAAGCTTCTGTTGCAAAGCCAAGATGGCATGTGAGCCACGACACGACTTGATTTCAGGACCACTGAACTTCAGTTAAAGTGTGGGGTAGGGGAAAGATGGGTGCCTGAGGAAGGCCACTGAAGCCAGGAGTTCCAGAGAGGGATGTGGTGTGTCGGTAATTGTGGAGGTGGACGAACGTGGTAGAAGTGTGATGCTGATTGCTGCCTGTTGTCAGTGTAGGGCCACAGCACCCTAGAGACACACTGTGGATGTGGTCTGTTAACAGGCCTGTTATCAGCGTAGGGCCACAGACAGCCCTTGAGAGACAGCCCGTGCACGTGGTCTGTTAACGGGCCTGCTATCAGTGTAGGAGCACAACACCCCCCCTAAGAGACTTGCCCGCAGTAGATATGGTCTGCTAACGAACCTGTTATCAATATATGGGCCACAGCTCCCCCTGAGACAATCCACTGGGTGTGGTCTGTTACCTGGCCTGTCATCACCATAAGACCACAACACCCCCACGGAGTCCCTCCCTACTCGATGGGCTTGAAGGCTCACAACTCACTGACGGGAATATGACGAACCTAATAAAGCAAACCGTACTGACCAAAGAAGATAAGCTGTTTGATTATACATGCGTCTGTCGCAGCCAGTCTGATGCTGCACGTTCCATTGTGTGTCCACCTCGTTGGGGCGGATCTGTTGGACTTGGAGGCGTCCCCCCCCCCCTTCTCATTACGGCAAAGATGAATACGAAACTCTTGTGTTGATTAGCTCAAGGGAAAAAGAGATAATATTCTGGGGGGACGTGAGTATTTTATCAAGTCGTGCCTCAAATGGCACACTCCTCCGTTTTAGGCTTGGATCCTTGAATACGACGATATGACCTTCGGATCTAATGGTTAGGTTGTTGATCTGACCCTTTAAGGGTTCAAAGGTCAAAGACCGAGCCATCTTGGCCAAAAGTCGTACCGCCGTCTTATAGAGTGGTTAAGCCACCGATGGAACGCTGCCTTAGCCATGTATGCAACTTGAATGTATATGGTCCTTAGAATTGTCTTTATCACCTGAGGGCCTTTAAGTCTCTCGATTGGTAGTTATAACCTAAGGTTGACGGCTTTAATAACCCTGGCCGTCAAGATGGTAAATATAACCAACCAGCCAACGAATGGACTAACCAACCAGCCAACCAACCAGCCAACCAACCCACCCACCAACCAGCCAACCAACCAGCCAACCAACCCACCCACCAACCAGCCAACTAACCAACCAACCAACCCACCCACCAACCAATCAGCCAACTAACCAATCAACTAACCAAACCACTCACCCACCCAACCACCAACCAACCAACCAATCGTCTTCAGACAATTTTTACTTGAGGCTTCAAGAGGGAGGAAGATGGATTACGATGCCGTGTGTGTGTGTGTGTGCGTGTGTGTGTGTGTGTGTGTGTAAGTTGTATAAAAGTTGTTTACCACCTTAATCTGTTGTGAAAATAGTTACCATACAAGTTGTATAAAATAAAAAAAAGATTTATCACCTTAATCTGTTGTGAAAACAGATACAATCAAAGGTGTATGAAAGTTGTTATTCACCTAAATCTGTTGTGAAGATAGTGATTATACAAGTTGTATAAAAGTTGTTTACCTCCTCAATCTGTTGTGAAATTTTTGAAACATATGCAGGACTGTTCAGAGTTTGTCATAAATGTTGTGCTACGTACAACACTTCCATTTTACCACACTAGTTACATCACTCCCCTTTGACCACCCTAGGTACAACACTCCCCTTTGACCACCCTAGTTACAACACTACCCTTTCACCACACTAGTTACATCACTCCCCTTTGACCACCCTAGGTACAACACTCCCCTTTGACCACCCTAGTTACAACACTACCCTTTCACCACACTAGTTACAACACTCCCCTCTGACCACAATAGTTACAACACTACCCTTTGACCACACTAGTTACAACACTCCCATCTGACCACACTAGTTACAACACTCCCCTTTCACCACACTAGTTACAACACTACCCTTTGACCACTAGTTACAACACTACCCTTTGACCACACTAGTTACAACACTCCCCTTTGACCACACTAGTTACAACACTCCCCTTTGACCACACTAGTTACAACACTCCCCTTTCACCACACTGTATACAACACTCCCCTTTCACCACACTGTATACAACACTCCCCTTTCACCACACTGTATACAACACTCCCCTTTCACCACACTGTATACAACACTCCCCTTTCACCACACTGTATACAACACTCCCTTTCACCACACTGTATACAACACTCCCCTTTCACCACACTGTATACAACACTCCCCTTTCACCACACTGTATACAACACTCCCCTTTCACCACACTGTATACAACACTCCCCTTTCACCACACTGTATACAACACTCCCCTTTCACCACACTGTATAGAACACTCCCCTTTCACCACACTGTATACAACACTCCCCTTTCACCACACTGTATACAACACTCCCCTTTCACCACACTGTATAGAACACTCCCCTTTCACCACACATTTCCACCACACGACTGCGTCGTCAGGAATGTCTGCGCCCTCCTCCTCCATCCCTCTGATCTTCAGCAAAAGCCTGGGACGACAAACTGATCGATCACCCCCGGCAGGATCTGTCGCCATCGGACACGTGCCCAGGGGGCCCGACAGGTTGGAGTTCGTCACGTGACCTTTGTTGTGGTGACGTCATGAAGAAGGAGTGGGGGGGGGGAAAGCTAGGGAGGAGGAGGAGGAGGAGGAGGAGGAGGGGTAGGTGGGTGATAGGAGGGGAGGGGGGAGATGTTGGTGATAGGCGTAGGGGATGGGGGGGAGGGGTGATGATCCGTAGTGCACGTGGTGGTGAGGTGTTGGGGCTGTGGTAGATCGCCGTGTGGGAGGAAAGGTAGACTCGCTCCCACGTGTGCCAATGGCTCTGCTCTCTCTCTCTCTCTCTCTCTCTCTCTCTCTCTCTCTCTCTCTCTCTATATATATATATATATATATATATATATATATATATATATATATATATATAATCAAAACCCAGAAGCCCTTATATAGGGCTCCTGCAGCTTCGAGGCTGCTCTCCATACAGGAGCAAGATAAGGTGGGCTCGACTCCTTTTGGGGAGGGCAGATCCTGGACAGCGTCGTATTGTCTCCCGCCGCCGTACGCTGACGAAGGTGGCTGTTCGCCCTCGATGTTAAACACACACACACACACACACACACACACACACACACACACACACACACACACACACACACAACCATACTCCACCACCACTCTCTACTCACACCCCTTCCCCCACTCTCTGTCCATAAGTACCTCCTAACACTGGCATCAGAGAAGGACAGTGATGTGCCCCAGTATCCCATGGTGTGACCACCTCCACCCCTTCCCACACACACACACACACACACACACACACATATCCCACAACACCCCCAGCTTCCTGGGGAGGAGGGGAGGGGGGTATGACCCATCACTCAGCTGGGGAGATGATCCCCAGCATCCCCAGGCAGGCGAGGGGAGGTGAGGTTACTCCCACATCCCCACCCACTCCTTCCCTTCACCAGCCCTCTGCCCTGTCCACCTAGGTACACATCCAAGGCCATCAATATATAGGGCTCGAGTACCTATATATATATATATATATATATATATATATATATATATATATATATATATATATATATATATATTGGTAAAGATCACAATTTTGCGCGTGATCAAGATATTCCTATGAGTCCACGGACTCATAGGAACATTATATATATATATATATATATATATATATATATATATATATATATATATATATTTATATATATATAATGCAAATAATGCCTTATTTTAAGAGACAAACGAAGATAAACAATGCGAGACGTTCAGATCAGGTGTGTGTGTGTGTGTGTGTGTGTGTGTGTGGTAGTGTGTTGTGTTGGTGGCAGAGTGCGGTGGTGCCTTGTGGTAGTGGTCTGGCGGTGGAGTGTGGTGTGATCGTGTTGGTGGAATGTGGTGGATTATGATAGTGTGGCAGTGTTGTGGTGGATTGTGGTAGCGCTCTGGGTGGAGTATGGTGGCGTGGTCGTTGATTATGGTTATGCGGTGGTGGAATATGATGGTATTGTGGTGGAGTCATGTATGTTAGTGTGATAGTGGTGGTGGTGGTACACGGAAGTGTGGTGGTGGTGGAGTGTGGTAGTATGGTGTGTGGTGGTGTGGTAGAGGGATCGCGGAGTGCGGTAGTGCTGTGGTGGAGTATGGCAGTGTGGTCGTGGCGTATGGTTGTGACGCGGTGGAGTGTGGTAGTATGTGGTAGTGTGGTAGTTAAGTACGGCATATGGTAGTGTCGTAGTTAAGTACGGCATGTGGTAGTGTAGTAGATAAGTACGACATGTGATAGTGTCGTAGCTAAGTACGACGTGTAGTAGTTTAAGTGTGGGAGCGTAAGTAGGGAAGGGGGAGTCTGGGGTGTTGGAATACAGTAATGAGATGGTTTTGACTACAGCCAGCAGGTGGCAAGGCTGGTCGACAATGGTGCTAATATTTTACAACTCCCCTTCCTCCTCCTCCTCCTCCTCCTCCTCTTCCCCCCTCCCCCTGTAACCGTACAGTGTGGACTCGTCCAACCATGGGGACCGGACCCCCTCCCCCCATCTTCCCCCTCCTTTCCATGACGGCTGCTCTCTGAATCAATATATATATATGTGTCTCCCCTAATGATGTGATTATTACACGAAAGTGCACTTGGGAACTTTTCATGTTTCATTTTCCCCGTGGACTCATAGGAATATATATATATATATATATATATATATATATATATATATATATATATATATATATATATATATATATATATATATATATATATATATATTACAACAGGTTGATGCCCATCTGCGGTAGACGGCAAAATGATTTGTGTTTGACTTCTGCCATGGGAGAAGGATGGAGGGAGGGAGGCTGAGTATGGGGAGGGTGGGGGAGCTTCTCTCCCCCACCCTCCTCACCCCCGCCCCACCATGGGGGAATAATTGCTGGACACACGATCAAGACTTATGGAAGGATACGTCAGTCGATTCTCTCTCTCTCTCTCTCTCTCTCTCTCTCTCTCTCTCTCTCTCTCTCTCTCTCTCTCTCTCTCTCTCTCTCTCTCTCGACGAATCGAAGTCGATCGTTCAGCTCTCTTTAAAAGACATTGAACCTAAATTGTGTGATTTTTTTTTTTTCTTCTTCTTCGTCTCGTCAGAAAGTTTCGCGTGTGTGTGTGCCGTTTTATTTCCCGTCAGCCCCCTGAATGTTGTTGTGGTGGTCCAGATCGCTCAGATAGCTGCCCCCCCCTCCCCCCCTCGGACCAGTAGACTAATGATTGACTGACATGTCCCCCCCCCCCCTGTGGATTGTTAGGACAGGTTGTTGCAGCGGTAGTCCAGGTTACCGGGCCAGTGGTGGTGGTTAGGTGGTAGGTAGTCAGGGTTGATATTGGTCCAGTGGTGGTTGTTAGTGGTAGTTCAGGATTGATATTGGTCCAGTGGTGGTTGTTAGTGGTAGTTCAGGGTTGATATTGGTCCAGTGGTGGTTGTTAGGTGGTAGGTAGTTCAGGATTGATATTGGTCCAGTGGTGGTTGTTAGGTGGTAGGTAGTCAGGGTTGATATTGGTCCAGTGGTGGTTGTTAGTGGTAGTTCAGGGTTGATATTGGTCCAGTGGTGGTTGTTAGTGGTAGTCAGTATTGCCATCCAGAGGTTGTTATATCGTTAGTGGTAGTCAGGATTGCCAGCCAGTGGTTGTTATCTCGTTAGTGGTAGTCAGGGTTGGCAGCCAATGGTGGTTGTCTCGTTAGTGGTAGTCAGGGTTGCCAGCCAGTGGTTGTTGTCTCGTTAGTAGTAGTCAGGGTTGCCAGCCAGTGGTGGTAGTCTCGTTAGTAGTAGTCAGGGTTGCCAGCCAGTGGTTGTTATCTCGTTAGTGGTAGTCAGGGTTGGCAGCCAGTGGTTGTTATCTCGTTAGTGGTAGTCAGGGTTGCCAGCCAGTGGTTGTTGTCTCGTTAGTAGTAGTCAGGGTTGCCAGCCAGTGGTTGTTATCTCGTTAGTGGTAGTCAGGGTTGCCAGCCAGTGGTTGTTATCTCGTTAGTGGTAGTCAGGGTTGGCGGGCAGTGGTGGTTGTCTCGTTAGCGGTGGTCAAGGCTTCACGACCAATAAGTCCTTGTCTTCGTTTTCAGCTTCGGGTCAGCCGGTGATTGGCCGTACCGTCGTTAGTGCTGGTCAGGCACATATCGGAACCAGTGTGGGTGTCCTCTCTTGTCTAAGCTAAGGGCGCCAGTCAAGTGGACCACTTTCGTTCATGTGGAGCCATGTGTGCCGTGACCGGTCGCAAAGGTCGCTTATGGAGAAGGGTGAAGGCCACAGTGGCTGTACCTCACCAGAACCAGGTACTCATTCGACACACACACACACACACACACACACACACACACACACGCACGCACGCACGCACGCGTGCGCGCGTCCATCGGGGTCAGCTTTATGAAGAGCGTCAGTACGTAATCGTGGTCCTAAGAACAACAGGTCGGGGGAGGGAGGTGTGTGGAGGACGAGGGTCTTCCAGAAGGTCGAGGATCCGTCGTCGATGGCCTGTCGCTGGCGAAGCAGGTTCTCTGGGTCATGTAAATGACTTGACTGCTCAGGTTGTCTGGGAAATGAACGTGCCCGAGTTGCCAAGGCTTACGCAGGGGGAGTTGTGAAGGACCCGCCCCGCCTGCCCCCTTGCTACGTCGAAGTAGCCAGAGGATGGCAGATCATTGCGTCTCGTAGAGTGCCAGGCTTAACGTAAGGCACCGAGAAAGAGAGAGAGAGAGAGAGAGAGAGAGAGAGAGAGAGAGAGAGAGAGAGAGAGAGAGAGAGAGAGTATATGACCTCACTAGCGTTACGTAAGTCATGCCGCAGCCCCATGTGTGTGTGCACTACCGTACTGACCTGCCCCGACGGCCGACGGCGGTGGCGCGTGGTGCCTCTTGCCCTGCGTCATGTACTTCTTCTGTCGGGCGCGGTTGTTCTGGAACCAGACCTGCGTCACCCGCTTGCTGAGGCCGGTGATCTGGGCGATCCTCTCCAGGTCCTGCCCGTCGGGGTTGGAGTCGATCTGGAAGTTGGCCTGGAGGACCTGCAGCTGCTCGTCGGAGAAGGTGGTGCGCACCCGCTTGCTCTTGACCTTGCCGCTCCCGTCGCTCTCTGTCGGAGCCACAACGGGCGTGCCAGTGTCACGCACCAGTTAAGTCTGATCCCGAAACGTTAGTGTCGCAATATACTCAACCGAGACGCGCGTGTTCTATGATATCAGAAAATGGAGTTTACATAGTGTATATTTGATGTAGCGTTCTTTTCTTTTCTTTTTTTCGTAGCTGATTTTTTAGTGAATTTCTGTATAGAACCATTGTATAGAATCTGTCAAGACATTTGATGTGTGTTCACTGGTGAATCCAGGACACTTACCGTCGTTGCTGGAGGCGCCGCCCTCGATGGACTCGAGGTAGTGTTGCTTGCAGAGGACGCGGCTGTCGTGGAGGGCGAACTCCTCGCCCGTGCTGAGCTGCCGCTTGCAGGCGTCGCAGGCGAAGCAGGCCAAGTGGTAGACGCGGTCCCGGGCGCGTCGCACCCAGTCTGCTGCACCGATGCTGCGGCAACACTTGGCGCACCTCGCGCCGAAGTTCCTGTCGGGGAGAGACTGTGATGTGAGGCGGCCTGAGGTTCTGTGAGGGAGAGACTGTGATGTGAGGCGGCCCGAGGTTCTGTGAGGGAGAGACTGTGATGTGAGGCGGCCTGAGGTTCTGTGAGGGAGAGACTGTGATGTGAGGCGGCCTGAGGTTCTGTGAGGGAGAGACTGCGATGTGAGGCGGCCTGAGGTTCTGTGAGGGAGAGACTGTGATGTGAGGCGGACTGAGGTTCTGTGAGGGAGAGATTGTGATGTGAGGCGGCCTGAGGTTCTGTGAGGGAAAGACTGCGATGTGAGGCGGACTGAGGTTCTGTGAGGGAGAGACTGTGATGTGAGGCGGCCTGAGGTTCTGTGAGGGAGAGACTGTGATGTGAGGCGGACTGAGGTTCTGTGAGGGAGAGACTGTGATGTGAAGCGGCAAGGGGTTCCGTGAGGGAGATGATGTGATGAGGCGGCCTGAGGTTCTGTCAGGGAGAGTGAGGCAGTCTGAAGTTCTATGAGGAAAAGACTGTTGTGTGAGGCAGCATGAGGATCTGTCAGGGAGATGATTGTGAGGCAGCTTAAGGTTCTGTCACGAAGATATTAGGGTTTTGTAAATTGAACGCATTCATTTCGTTGAGGAATTGCAACACGGGAATAAACTTTGATATGCGCAGTACAACGAGTTTACCAGAGGGTTATATAGCCCCTTGTGACGAACCTCAGGTCTAGGACGCTAGACAGTAGTTTGGGGTAAACAGGCTGAGCTGCAGACAGCTGCTGGTCAAAAAAAAAATGACGACAGTCACTGGAATATGTTAGTTCATCAGTGAACTGGCAGAAGAAGAGGGGGCTCGCTGGAGCCACCTGTGGTTCACCTGGCAACCCTCCCCCATTTTTTTTTTTTTCGTTCTTAATTGAGTCGCTAGGGGGAGGGGGAGGGGAGGAAGAGAGGGGTTAGACAGGGGAAGATACTGTCGAGATATAGATGACAGATTGTGCAGAGGTGTATGGTGTAGGGTATATACACTGCAGTGGTTTGCTGCATACGTATTTATGGTGCCTTATCAATTATACCTTAGGCAGAGCACAGAGGGTTTGTGTTGCGATCTTATTGGTTGGTTGAGCGAGGCAGTTTCCTCGGCTATAATGATTGGAGCCTCTCCTCAGGTATTTAGGCTCCGTAGGAACCATTTGTGTGTATACCATCTAGGAGGTACCGTCCATGTCTTACGAATATGTCTGTTCGTTTCTTCGTTCGTCTTCTGCCGTACTTCTTAGGGCATTGCTCGCCCTTAAGTATGTACGTACCCGCTGGTTTTATCCCGAGTCGACGATGTTCTGCATTTTCCACGTCGACGTATTCGTGACGAATTGGTTGAGTCCTTGTCTTGCACGTCTCTGTAGCTTCAGGAGGCGAGGTGTTTTGAGGTACTGAGAAGCAGGGGAGTGGTGGAAGGATCGTAACCTCTGCCAGGTGTAACTACTGCCCGCCTGTCGTAGGTGCCAGATTCCGACAGGGATGAATATGGCATGGATAGTCAGGGGGTTGCTTTACCTTGTGGGGTTCTGTTGGTTAACGTGTTCTACTCCCAGATGTTAGTGTGTGTGTTTGTGGCCTCCGGGATTCTACCAGCTCTTCTGGTGCGTCATACGGTCACCCTGTGTGGCTTTATACCTGAATGTAAGTCTCCCTGAGGGCCACAATGGTGAATTTTTTTTTTTTTTTTGTTTATCTTAGATTTCTCTCATATCTTTGGAAGCTGTCGAGTCTGGCCGAATGCCCCCATGACTGTACTAAGTGGACGTGTGTGTTCGGGGATACGCGTCGCACTTGGAGACGTAAAACTATCTGTTGTTGGCGTTTACGCCTGCGTAAGAAAAAAAAATATATGACGCCCTTGCTCGCGTCCGCTGCGTTAGTACTTAAAGTGCGACGGTGACACGACGCTGCCCTGAGGGACACCTCTCTCTCTCTCTCTCTCTCTCTCTCTCTCTCTCTCTCTCTCTCTCTCTCTCTCTCTCTCACACACACACACACACACACACACACACACACACCTGGCTCAGGTTACACGGGACACTTCACGTAGCCCTCACCCCCTGGCCTAGACCAGGCTCCGCCGCCCTACCCACCCAGCGCACCCCCCTCGCCAGGCCGTCGTAATGAAGAGGGCGGTGTTCCTTGTCAGCGACTATTGGATCAGCAGCGGGCCCCGCTCCGCCGCCCTCGGGGGGCCTGTTTGATGTTGTGATTTGTGACATAATTGGATGACGGGAGTTTTTATCCCCGGAACAATAAACAAGATTTGCTCCGTGAAAAATGTCGAGGTCTGTGTGCCTTGCCCGTCAACTGCGTGGCACCGCGACAAGTGTGGCCAACGCTTGACGCCGCGCCCGTCGACTGCGTGGCACCGCGACAAGTGTGGCCAACGCTTGACGCCGTGCCCGTCGACTGCGTGGCACCGCGACAAGTGTGGCCAACGCTTGACGCCGCGCCCGTCGACTGCGTGGCACCGCGACAAGTGTGGCCAACGCTTGACGCCGTGCCCGTCGACTGCGTGACACCGCGACAAGTGTGGCCAACGCTTGACGCCGTGCCCGTCGACTGCGTGGCACCGCGACAAGTGTGGCCAACGCTTGACGCCGTGCCCGTCGACTGCGTGGCACCGCGACAAGTGTGGCCAACGCTTGACGCCGTGCCCGTCGACTGCGTGGCACCGCGACAAGTGTGGCCAACGCTTGACGCCGCGCCCGTCGACTGCGTGACACCGCGACAAGTGTGGCCAACGCTTGACGCCGTGCCCGTCGACTGCGTGACAACCACGACAAGTGTGGCCAACGCTTGACGCCGTGCCCGTCAACTGCGTGGCACCGCGACAAGTGTGGCCAACGCTTGACGCCGTGCCCGTCAACTGCGTGACAACCACGACAAGTGTGGCCAACGCCCCAACCACGCGACACAGGCAACAAGCCACATTCTTAACCGTGGCACTGAACGCGACGGTACACGGGCGCGCGCCGTAACACCCCCTTGAGCACAGCGACCACTTGGGTGCGAATTATGAGTGTGACGACCTGGCTTCAGACTGACCGTCTCCCCCCCCCCCTCCACACACACACACACACACACACACACACACAGCTCAGTGTGAAGGCCCGGCCGTCGTAGTCAAGGTGTGATTCTCGAAATGTGCTGTGCAGGACGTCACTCACCTGGAACACCGTACGTGAGGACGCCAGGTACACGGTATTGAGGAGTTGGTTTTGTTGACGTGACAGACGCCTCTCCATGATTGTTTACATTTCTCCGTTTTGTGTAAAACGTATGGGATGGTGAACTTGGGCAACATGACATACAATACGATATATATGTATATATATATATATATATATATATATATATATATATATATATATATATATATATATATATATATATATATATATATTCCCAGCGTACGTGTTTATTGTGTCATTATTGTGTCTTACGAACATCATCTTAACCTGCGTATGATACGTTGATCCAATTCTTTCTCATTCAGATTTGGGCGTTCCTCCCGAATTGGTCTTAATTTATCACTGATTAGATGTTAATTAACCTTTGTTTATCCTTATGATGCCATTCCCTCTCCAAAGCCGTTACTTGTATCGTGCTCGTCTCGCGTCTTCCGTATCGCCTCGTTGTATTGCTCCATTCTGTCCGTAGCATTACCCTCTCTGCATCTGTCGGCCTCATCCTCTAGTCTCGTCCTTCCCCGTTTCCTTCATCTGTTCAGCCGTCTGGTACACATCCCCCCTCCCGTTCCGCCGGCGTCGGCTGCCTCGCCAGCCCGTCTCCCTCCTGCCACGTCCCTGGGTCGGGTTAATCCAATAGTCCTTCCTCACTCCCCTCCGTCCAGATGAACCTAACGAATCGCAACACCCGACGGCATCCGGTTATCCCTCTCCTCCCTGAGCCTCGCTGCCTGCTGGGGCGCTGCTACCCATGTGTTCCTGGTCCCTACTGCCTGCTGGGGCGCTGCTACCCAGTGTTCCTGGCCCCCACTCCTGCTGGAGCGCTGCTACCCAGTGTTCCTGGTCCCCACTGCCTGCTGGGGCGCTGATACCCAGTGTTCCTGGCCCCCACTGCCTGCTGGGGCGCTGCCACCCATGTATTCCTGGCCTCCACTGCCTGCTGGGGCGCTGCTACCCAGTGTTCCTGGCCTCCACTGCCTGCTGGAGCGCTGCTACCCAGTGTTCTTGGCCCCCACTGCCTGCTGGGGCGCCGCTACCCATGTGTTCCTGGCCTCCACTGCCTGCTGAAGCGCTGCTACCCAGTGTTCCTGGCCCCCACTACCTGCTGGGGCGCTGCCACCCATGTATCCTTAGTTTTAGAGGTTGTTGGGTCCTTAGCGCCTGTGCCTATTAGGGCGCTACCAATATGCTCCGCGCCCCAGTACCTGCTGGAGCACTACTTAATTCGTGCCTAGCCCTGGTGCCTGATGGCCACTACCCATGTGGTTAAACTACGAGTGAAAACCATCTATATGACCATATATATATATATATATATATATATATATATATATATATATATATATATATATATATATATATATATATTTATATATATATATGTGTGTGTGTGTGTGTGTGTGTGTGTGTGTGTGTGTGTGTGTGTGTGTGTGTATCACGGGTTTAACTATGCCCTAATCTGAGGAAGATCAGGAAAAGAATGTGGAGGAATTTAACCTGATCTCCTTGGGTGCTGGAACACCTGATTCCTGGAAGTGAGTGGGTCATGAGAAGGAATGAAAGAGAACTCCACTGGTTTGCTGTTGGAGAAAGGGAAGCATCATTAAAGACCTAATCCTCGTGTGGCTGGTGTCCACACACAAACTATGGGAAAGGGGCAGTCAGGCGGCGGGTCAAGGGTCTTCAAGACAACTCAGGAGAGCGCTGGCCTGAATAATGATACCTAGAGAGCAAAACAGTTGGCGAGCAACACCACAGAGGACGGAGAGGAGTGGTTAAAGAGTTGTGTTAGCGAGAGATTTGATATGGTGGAAAGATTTTAATCACCATCTGTGTATTAGGGCCGCTTTACATGCCCTGTTTCAGCTCAGTGGTAGCACGTCGTCCCCTGTATACCACAACTCTCCAATTCGTTCCATCCTAAGCATATCCTCCCCCTCTGGCATGCTCAGGCTTCTTTCACTCAAAAGCATCTCTCACTCCAGCCTTCCACCTCGTACTTTTGGCTTCCCCCATTTGCCTTAAAAGTTCCTTCAGCATCTGATACGTCTGCCTCCTTAGCCATCCACTCCTCATTCCCTCCATCTGTCCAAACCATTCCAGTGCAACTTCTTCAGGCCTTCCGTCCCGCCTCACTGACTGCCATGCCTCTAAGCCTAACATTTCTTACTCGGTCAACACTCCTCACACAACGTATTGTCCTCAGAGGGTCCCCATGCCTCGCATTCCATTCATCACCGTCGGCACTGCTCAGTGGACGCAAGACCATAGCGACCTCATCCACCCCATGAAGTCAACTCAGCTCCCATGGCTCCATTCGCTGGCGTGTCCACTCTTAAGTATACACAGAACTCGTCTTCTTCCAGGTTCTCTCCATTCACACTCAAGCTCCGACTTGTCATGTTTCACAGCAAAAACCTGATGGTAACCTTCCTCTCTTGTTCATTCATATATATATATATATATATATATATATATATATATATATATATATATATATATATATATATATATATATATTCCTATTACTCCATTTGTTTACCAGATGGCGTCCTAGCTACGTCTCTTCGTTTTATATCAACTGACTGTAATATATCTTTTTTGGATTTCCCCTGATGATGTGATTATTACACGAAAGTGCGCTTGGGAACTTATCGTGTTTCATTTGCCTGCGGACTCATAAGGATATCTTTGATCACACGCTCAGTTGTGATCCTTTCCAATATATATATATATATATATATATATATATATATATATATATATATATATATATATATATATATATATATATTTTTTTTTTTTTTTTTTTTTTTATACTTTGTCGCTGTCTCCCGCGTTTGCGAGGTAGCGCAAGGAAACAGACGAAAGAAATGGCCCAACCCCCATACACACGTACATACACACGTCCACACACGCAAATATACATACCTACACAGCTTTCCATGGTTTACCCCAGACGCTTCACATGCCTTGATTCAATCCACTGACAGCACGTCAACCCCTGTATACCACATCGCTCCAATTCACTCTATTCCTTGCCCTCCTTTCACCCTCCTGCATGTTCAGGCCCCGATCACACAAAATCTTTTTCACTCCATCTTTCCACCTCCAATTTGGTCTCCCTCTTCTCCTCGTTCCCTCCACCTCCGACACATATATCCTCTTGGTCAATCTTTCCTCACTCATTCTCTCCATGTGCCCAAACCATTTCAAAACACCCTCTTCTGCTCTCTCAACCACGCTCTTTTTATTTCTATAAATATATATATATTTCTGTTACGCCGTCCACAGTAAATATACCGTATATGGTGTACCTAAGAGAGGCCATATGTATGATAGGAAGAAGACACAAGAAGGAAAAAGTTGTCATGAATTACGGTTGCTGATGAGGGAACTGCCTGATTAGTTTAGCGTCTCACTTCCGAACTAATAAGGTTTTATTAACCGGATTTACAAACTGATTAGGCGAATCTTCCGATGATTTCTCTCTCTCTCTCTCTCTCTCTCTCTCTCTCTCTCTCTCTCTCTCTCTCTCTCTCTCTCGATATTGTCATTTCCTCGAGAATTTTGATGAGATCGTACAAGTTCTTACTTGTATAGCACTTATATATGAGTTGTTTGATTCAGTTTCCCCGAACTTTTATATCTGGGTAATACTTTACGTGATATATATATATATATATATATATATATATATATATATATATATATATATATATATATATATATATATATATATATATATATCCCTGGGGATAGGGGAGAAAGAATACTTCCCACGTATTCCCTGCGTGTCGTAGAAGGCGACTAAAAGGGGAGGGAGCGGGGGGCTGGAAATCCTCCCCTCTTTTTTTTTTTCAATTTCCAAAAGAAGGAACAGTGAAGGGGGCCAGGTGAGGATATTCCCTCAGAGGCCCAGTCCTCTGTTCTTAACACTACCTCGCTAACGCGGGAAATGGTGAATAGTATAAAAAAAAAAAAAAAAAAAAAAAAAAAAAAAAAAAAAAATATATATATACTGATTAGGGTAAATTGAGTTGAGTGTTGCACTATAGAAACAGATCGCTGCGTTGAACACGCGCCATTACGCGAGTCCGGCGAATGATCTAGGTAGCGAACCACCTCACAGAGCACACCACTTATCAACAACGCCCACAGCAAGTGCAGACCGGTGCGCCTCCTTCAGCCTTCGGGAGGAGAAGGAGGAGGAGGAGGAACGGAGAGGCTAGGACGACAGCAGGAGACTCTACCCTCTCCGTCCCCCAAGGCCCACCGCTCGTACAATTTGTATGTGGTATCAGCACGGGAAGACAATTGAATATTTTCCTCTTGTTAACCTTTTTGTTTCTTCCGTAACGTCATTTCTTCCCTCCTCCCCTCCCTCCCCACTGACTCCCACATCCCCTCCCATCCCCTTTCCCCACCTACCACACACACACACACACACGCGCGCGCACGCACTCTCTTTCACAGCGTTTCGCGTTGTTTTTCTTATTTTCCTCTCTCTCTCTCTCTCTCTCTCTCTCTCTCTCTCTCTCTCTCTCTCTCTCTCTCTCTACCCCCGTGTCTCCGTACCGCCGAAAACCCGTGCAACGCGAGCCTTCGTCAGACGGCACGGCGTTCGTGTGAAGCCGATGTAGGGCACAATGTGATTGATGGAGGACAGGCATGTGGATTGACGCGGCGAGAGAGAGAGAGAGAGAGAGAGAGAGGGAGAGAGAGAGAGAGAGAGAGAGAGAGAGAGAGAGAGAGAGAGAGAGAGAGAGAGAGAGAGAGATCCTTCCTCTGGTGTGGGGGGGAGGGGGTGTGGTGGTGGATCAAGGTAGGGTCGTTCGAACAGGTTCCGATAAGGATCGAGCGACTGGGGGGGGGGGGGAGCTCGCGTCGCCAATGAGCGATGACTTGTGGCACGAAAATGTATTCCAGAAAAGCTTGAGTTCACCGAGGGGAGAGAGAGAGAGAGAGAGAGAGAGAGAGAGAGAGAGAGAGAGAGAGAGAGGGGAGACGGAGGGAGGAGGAAGGGAGGAGGAGGAGGCAGGCAAGGCACGAGCACCCGGAGGAATACGAAAGAGGTAGACGCAGGCGGGTTAAGAGGGATTACCGAGGGCGAGGGACGAACATGGAATATGAGGAGAAGAGGAGAAGATGAGGAGGAGGAGAGGCAAGGCAGCGAGCCACTTGTGACTGCCTCACTAACGAGATACTGCACATGATGGGGAAAGCAGGAGGAGCAGAGAGACAAGAGACCGGCAGAGGAGTGAGAGACAGGGAAGGAGGGTAAAGAGGTCGGGAGA